>NC_063354.1:47219145-47220774 GCF_021869965.1 Rhincodon typus | reverse complement strand
TACCCCCTCACCCCCATCCCAGGCCCCAAGAAGACTTTCCACATCAATCAGATGTTCACCTGCACATCTGCTAATAGAACAAAGAACATAGAATAGTGCAGCACAGTACAGGCCCTTCAGCCCACGATGTTGTGCCGAACTTTTACCTTAAACCTAAGGTCTATCTAACCTCCACCGCTACCTTTATACTATCATCCATATGCCTATCTAATAGCCGCTTAAATGCCCGTAATGAGGCCGACTTCATTACCCTCTCCGGCAATGCATTCCACGCCCCTACCACTCTCTGAGTAAAGAACTTACCTCTGACGTCTCCCTGATATCTACCTCCTTTCACTTTAAAACTATCTCCCCTCGTAAAAGCTACCTCCACCCGAGGAAAAAGTCTCTGGCTGTCTACTCTATCCATACCTCTGATCATTTTGTACACCTCTATCAAGTCACCTCTCATCCTTTGTCGTTGTAAAGAGAAAAGCCCGAGCTCTCTCAGCCTTTCCTCGTAAGACCTCCCCTCCATCCCAGGTAACATCCTGGTAAATCTCCTCTGCACCTTTTCCAGTGCTTCCACATCTTTCCTGTAATGAGGTGACCAGTACTGCACACAATACTCCAGACGTGGCCGAACCAGGCTTTTGTGTAGCTGGAGCATAACTTCATGGGTCTTGAACTCAATCCCTCTATTAATGAAAGCTAACACACCATACGCCTTCTTAACAACTCTATCCACCTGGTGGCAGCTCTCAGGGAACTGTGAACATGAACCCCAAGATCCATCTGCTCCTCCACACTGCCAAGAATCTTTCCGTTAACCCTATATTCTGCTTTCAAGTTTGTCCTTCCAAAATGAATCACCTCACACTTTTCAGGGTTAAACTCCATCTGCCACTTCTCAGCCCAGCTCTGCATTCTATCAATGTCCCTTTGTAACCTAGAACAGCCCTCCGCACTGTCCACAAAGTGACCCACCTTCGTATCCTCCGCGAACTTGCTAATCCACCCTTCCACTCCTTCATCTAAATCCTTTACAAAAATCACAAAGAGAAGAGGACCCAGAACAGATCCTTGTGGTACACCATTCGTAACTGAGCACCATGTTGAATATTTTCCATCCTCTACCACCCTTTGTCTTCGAAGGGCCAGCCAATTCTGAATCCAATCTGCCATATTTCCCCCTATCCCATGCCTCCTTACTTTCTGCATGAGCCTACCATGGGGAACCTTATCAAGCACCTTACTTAAATCCATGTATACCATTTCCACTGCTCCACCTTCATCCACGTGTTTGGTCACCTCTTCAAAGAATTCAGTAAGGTTTGTGAGGCATGATCTACCCCTCACAAATCCATGCTGACTATCACGAATCAAACTGTGCCTTTCCAAGTGATCAGAAATCCTATCTCTCAGAGCCCTTTGCAATAATTTGCCCACCACTGATTTAAGACTAACTGGCCTGTAATTTCCGGGGTTTTCCCTATTCCCTTTGTTGAACAAGGGAATGACATTTGCCTCTTTCCAATCTTCCGGCACTATACCCGTGGACAGTGAGGACGAAAAGATCATCGCCAAACGCCCTGCGGTCTCATCCCTCGCTTCCCATAGAATCCTTGGATAAATCCCATCAGGCCCTGG
>NC_063354.1:47187322-47218745 GCF_021869965.1 Rhincodon typus | reverse complement strand
TGTGAAGTCCACATTGATACCATTGGGCTGCAGGGTTCCCAAGCGGACTATGAGTTGCTGTTCCTGCAACCTTCGGGTGGCATCGTTGTGGCACTGCAGGGGGCCCAGGATGGACATGTCGTCTGAGGAATGGGAGGGGTTTGGTCGAGAACGCACTCGACCGTGTCTCCCGCATTTCCCGCAACTCATCCCTCACACCCCCTTCCCGCAATAACAACCAAAACAGAATCCCCCTCATCCTCAGGTACCACCCCACCAACCTCCGGATCCAACGCATCATCCTCCGACACTTCTGCCATCTGCAATCCGACCCCACCACCAAAGACATTTTTCCCTCCCCACCCTTATCTGCTTTCCGGAGGGACTACTCTCTCCGGGACTCCCTTGTCCCCTCCAGCCCGACCACACCTGGCACTTTTCCCTGCAACCGCAGGAAGTGCTACACCTGCCCCTACACCTACCCCCTCACCCCCATCCCAGGCCCCAAGAAGACTTTCCACATCAATCAGATGTTCACCTGCACATCTGCTAATAGAACAAAGAACATAGAATAGTGCAGCACAGTACAGGCCCTTCAGCCCACGATGTTGTGCCGAACTTTTACCTTAAACCTAAGGTCTATCTAACCTCCACCGCTACCTTTATACTATCATCCATATGCCTATCTAATAGCCGCTTAAATGCCCGTAATGAGGCCGACTTCATTACCCTCTCCGGCAATGCATTCCACGCCCCTACCACTCTCTGAGTAAAGAACTTACCTCTGACGTCTCCCTGATATCTACCTCCTTTCACTTTAAAACTATCTCCCCTCGTAAAAGCTACCTCCACCCGAGGAAAAAGTCTCTGGCTGTCTACTCTATCCATACCTCTGATCATTTTGTACACCTCTATCAAGTCACCTCTCATCCTTTGTCGTTGTAAAGAGAAAAGCCCGAGCTCTCTCAGCCTTTCCTCGTAAGACCTCCCCTCCATCCCAGGTAACATCCTGGTAAATCTCCTCTGCACCTTTTCCAGTGCTTCCACATCTTTCCTGTAATGAGGTGACCAGTACTGCACACAATACTCCAGACGTGGCCGAACCAGGCTTTTGTGTAGCTGGAGCATAACTTCATGGCTCTTGAACTCAATCCCTCTATTAATGAAAGCTAACACACCATACGCCTTCTTAACAACTCTATCCACCTGGTGGCAGCTCTCAGGGAACTGTGAACATGAACCCCAAGATCCATCTGCTCCTCCACACTGCCAAGAATCTTTCCGTTAACCCTATATTCTGCTTTCAAGTTTGTCCTTCCAAAATGAATCACCTCACACTTTTCAGGGTTAAACTCCATCTGCCACTTCTCAGCCCAGCTCTGCATTCTATCAATGTCCCTTTGTAACCTAGAACAGCCCTCCGCACTGTCCACAAAGTGACCCACCTTCGTATCCTCCGCGAACTTGCTAATCCACCCTTCCACTCCTTCATCTAAATCCTTTACAAAAATCACAAAGAGAAGAGGACCCAGAACAGATCCTTGTGGTACACCATTCGTAACTGAGCACCATGTTGAATATTTTCCATCCTCTACCACCCTTTGTCTTCGAAGGGCCAGCCAATTCTGAATCCAATCTGCCATATTTCCCCCTATCCCATGCCTCCTTACTTTCTGCATGAGCCTACCATGGGGAACCTTATCAAGCACCTTACTTAAATCCATGTATACCATTTCCACTGCTCCACCTTCATCCACGTGTTTGGTCACCTCTTCAAAGAATTCAGTAAGGTTTGTGAGGCATGATCTACCCCTCACAAATCCATGCTGACTATCACGAATCAAACTGTGCCTTTCCAAGTGATCAGAAATCCTATCTCTCAGAGCCCTTTGCAATAATTTGCCCACCACTGATTTAAGACTAACTGGCCTGTAATTTCCGGGGTTTTCCCTATTCCCTTTGTTGAACAAGGGAATGACATTTGCCTCTTTCCAATCTTCCGGCACTATACCCGTGGACAGTGAGGACGAAAAGATCATCGCCAAACGCCCTGCGGTCTCATCCCTCGCTTCCCATAGAATCCTTGGATAAATCCCATCAGGCCCTGGGGACTTATCTATCTTCAACTTCCTCAGAATTCCTAGCACATCTTCTTTATTAACATCAACCTCCTGTAGCCCACCTGCCTGTTTCACAACGTCCTCCTCTACAACTAGGTCCCTTTCAGTTGTAAATACTGAAGAAAAGTATTCATTAAGGACCTCTCCTATCTCTTTAGGCTCTGTGCACAAATTCCCTTTACAATCCTTGATCGGCCCTACCCTTTTTCTGGTCATTCTCTTGTTCTGCACATACGTGTAAAAAGCCTTGGAGTTTTCCTTGATCCTATCCGCCAAGGTTTTCTCATGCCCTCTTATAGCTCTCCTAAGCCCTTTCTTCGGCTCCTTCCTGGCTAACTTGTATCCCTCTAGAGCCTTTTCCGTTCCTCTTTTCCTAAACCTTACATAAGCCTCCTTCTTCCTCTTAACCAGTCGTTCGACCTCTCTTCAGAACCATGGCTCCCTCACTCGACCGCATCTTCTCTGCCTGCTAGGGACAAACATATTGAGCACATGCAGTATGCATTCCTTAAACAATCTCCACATTTCAATAGTGCTCTTCCCTGACAGCATCTGTTCCCAATTTATGTTACCCAGTTCTTGCCTAACTGAATTGTAATTACTCATCCCATAATTGTAAACTTTACCCTGCCGTATGTACCTATCCTTATCCATGACTATCGTGAAAGAAACAGAGTTATGATCGCTACCACCAAAATGCTCTCCTACCAACAGGTAGGAGACTTGGCCCGGTTCGTTGCCAAGCACCAAATCCAAAGTGGCCTCTCCTCGTGTTGGTCTATCTACGTACTGTGTCAGGAATCCTTCCTGAGCGCACTGGACAAAATCTGCTCCATCTAAACTATTACAACTAAAATGTTTCCAATCAATACTTGGAAAGTTGAAGTCACCCATGACTACAACCCTGTGACTTCTGCACCCTTCCAGTATCTGCCTCCCAATCCGCTCCTCTACTTCGCTGCAACTATTAGGGGGTCTGTAAAAAAACCCCAACAAAGTGACTGCTCCTTTCTTATTCTTGACCTCAACCCAAACGGACTCTGTAGACATGTCATTCTTGAACTGCCTTTCAGTAGCTGCTATACTCGCCCTGACTAGCAATGTCACTCCCCCACCTCTTTTTCCACCCTCCCTATTTCTTTTAAATCATCTAAATCCTGGAATTTCCAACAACCATTCCTCTCCCTGAGTTACCCAAGTTCCAAGTACCAACCCATGCTCTAAGTTCATCCGCTTCATTTCTGATACTTCTCGCATTGAAGTATACACACCTCAAACCATCTCGGTGTCCACAATTACGCTCCATCGACCGCATTTCTTTATAAACCACCTCACTCCCTGTTGTATCTGTTGGAAGGCCGAATACCTCATCCTCTGAATTATAAATCCGGTTTCCCACCCCCTGCCAAACTAGTTTAAACCATCCCGTACAGCTCTAGCAAACCTCCCTCCCAGGATATTTGTGCCCTTCCGGTTCAGGTGCAACCCTTCCTTACTGTACAGGTCCCACCTTCCCCAGAATGTGCTCCAATTATCCACATAATGGAAGCCCTCCCTCCTACACCAGCCCTGCAGCCACGTGTTTAGCTGCGCTCTCTCCCTATTTCTTACATCGTTATCACGTGGCACTGGTAGTAATCCATAGATAACCACCCTGTTTGGCCTGGACTTCAGCTTCCAACCTAACTCCCTGTACTCGTTTTTCACATTCTCAGTCCTTTTTCTATCTATGTCATTGGTACCGATGTGTACCATGACTGCTGGTTGCTCACCCTCCCCCTTAAGGATCTTGAAGACATGATCCGAGACATCACGGACCCTGGCACCCGGGAGGCAACGTACCATCCTTTCATCTCGTTCGCGTCCACAGAACCACCTGTCTGTGCCTCTTACTATTGAATCCCCCACTACAATTGCTCTCCTATTCTCCCCCCTTCCCTTCTTTGCCACAGGGCCAGGATCAGTGCCAGAGACCTGTCCGCTCTGGCCTTCCCCGGTAGGTCGTCCCCCGCAACAGTATCCAAAACGGTATACTTCTTATTGAGGGGAACGGCCACAGGGGATCCCTGCACTGTCTGCCTGTTCCCTTTCCCCTTCCTGACAGTCACCCAGCTTCCTTTTTCCTGTACCTTGAGCGTGACCACCTCCCTGTAACTCCTCTCTATCACCCCCTCAGCTTCCCGAATGATCCAGAGTTCATCCAGCTGCAGCTCCAGTTCCGTAACACGGTTTTTGAGGAGCTGCAGTTGGGTGCACTTCTCGCAGGTGAAGTCAGAGGGCACACCCGCAGTGTCCCTTACCTCCCACATCCTGCAAGAGGAGCATGCAACTGCCCTAGCTTCCATTCCCTCTACTCTAAATTTCCAGAAGAAGAATAAAAAAAAGCCTTACCTTACTGAACCTCCACACAGTCTTTTTTGGTTAGAGGAGGAGGATGGGTGGGAGACACTACACGTATAGTATTTCAGGTTTAGCCAATGCCCGAATTTATCTGTTTCTTCCTGGCTCGCGTTCCCTCCACTCACCCGCCGCTGAAAACGAGAGGGCCGCTTGCTGCACGAGGTAAGTTTTTATACAGGGAGAAACAAAAACCTCCATACCTTCCCGTCGGCACTCTGGCTCGCGCTGCTGCCGCTGAAAACAAGAGGCTATGTGGTATACTGTATTCGCTGTTCCCGTTGTGGTCTCCTCTACATCAGGGAAACCAAGCGGAGGCTTGGGGACCGCTTTGCAGAACACCTCCGCTCGGTTTGCACTAAACAACTGCATCTCCCAGTCGCGAACTGTTTCAACTCCCCCTCCCAGAATACTGCCTGGATTACAGGATATGAGCTATAAGGAGAGGCCAGGAAAACTAGGGTTGTTTTCTCTGGAGCAGCGAAGGCTGAAGGGAGACTTGACAGAAGACGATAAAATTATGAGTTGCATAGATAGAGTTGACAATCAGAATCTTTTTCCCAGAATTGAAATGTCTAATACTAGGGGCATGCATTTAAGCTGAGAGGGGGAAAGTTCAAAGTCGATGTGAGGGGCAAGTTCTTTTACACAGTGTCTGGAATGTGCTGCCAGGATTGGTGGTGGAGGCAGATACAATACGGGTGGTTAAGGGACTTTTAGATAAGCAATGAATATGCAAGGAATAGAGGGATATGGACCAAGAGCAGGCAGAAGGGATTAGTTTAATTTGCCCTCATGTTTGGAACCATATCGTGGGTCGAAGGGCCCATTCCTGTGCTGTACTGTTCTATGTTCCAATCTGTCTGTGTATCAGTGTTCCTAAGGGTCTAGCCATTTACAACATACATTCCTCTTACAATTGACCTCCTAAAATGCATTACCTCAGACTTCTATGGATTAAACTCCAACTGCTATTTTTCTGTCCCATTTTCCAGCTGATCAATCCTTTGATATCCTTTCTGACTATCCACAACTCCACCAATTGGCAGCAGATACATCACCAATTGCAAGCTTGTCTTCGAGTAGCACACCATTCCTGCTTTATAATTTTATTGCTGTCCCTTCACTGTCACTGGGTGAATATGCTGCAACTCCCTCCCTAACAGCATTGTGTGTGTGGATACATCACATGGACTGCTTCAGTTAAAGAGGTGACCATCTTCTCAAGGGCAGTTAAGGATAGACAACAAATGCGATGCCCACCTCCGATTGAAATAATTTTTAAAATCTAATTAGTCCCAACACCACTGCTGTTTCCTCATTGCCTTACACATAGCAGACTGGTACAAAAGGTAAAGTCACATGGTATCAGGGGTTAGTTGGCAAGATGGATACAGAACTGGCAGCCATAGGAGACAGAGGGTGATGGTGGAAGGATGCTTTTCAGAATGGAGTGTTGTGACTAGAGATGTTCCACAGGGATGAGTGCTGGAACCTCTGCTGTTCGTGGTCTACATCAAAGATTTGGAGGAAAATGTGGCTGGTCTAATTGGTAAGTTTGTGGACAATACAAAGATTGGTCGAGCAGTGGATAGTGAGGAGGCTTGTCAGAGGATATAACAGGATATAGATCAGTTGGAAGCATGGGCAGAAAAATGGCAAATGGTGTTTAATCTGGACAAATGTGAGGTGATGCATTTTGGAAAGTCAAGTACAGGTGGAAATTATAGAGTGAATGGCAGAATTGTTAGGAGTATTGACGTGCAGAGGGATCTGGGTACACAGGTCCACAGATTACTGAAGGTGGCAGCGTAGCTAGATAAGGTAGTAAAAAGGGCCTTTATTGGAATGGGCATTGAGTATAAGGATAAGCAAGTTATGCTGCACTTTATAGAACTTTAGTTAGGCCACACTTGGAATATTCCATACAATTCTGGTCACTACACTACCAGAAGGATGTAGATGCTTTGGAGAGTTTACAGAAAAGGTTTACCAGGATGTTGCCTGGGGGATTTTAGCGATGAAGAAAGGTTGGATTGACTGGGTTTGTTTTCACTGGAACGCAGGTGGTTGAGGGACGACCTAATACAAGTTTGTAAGATTGTGAATGGCATGGATAGAGTGGAAAGTATGAGGCTTTCTGGCAGGGGTCAGTTACTAGGGGATACAGGTTCAAGGTGCAATGAGGTGGGTGGGTGGGAGTTTAATAGGGATGTACGAGGCAAGATTTTCACACAAAGGGTGGTGAGTGCCAGGAATGTGTTGCCAGAGGAGGTAGTGGAAGCAGGAACAATAGCTCCTGATGAATACATGAATAGGAAGGGAATAGAAGGATACGAACCCTGTGAGTGAAGATGTTTTTAGTATGGAAGGGCAAAATGTGTCGGTGCAGACTTGGACGGCCAAATGGCCTGTTCCTGTGCTGTATTGTTCTTTGTTCTTTGTTTATTTTTTAGTATCTATCCAGTTCCCTCGATTGTTACCATTGTAATCAATGGTCACCACACTTTCAGGCATACTTTCCAGCTCTCAACTCGCTGCATTAAACTTAATTTTTCTCATCTTCCGACTGAATATTTTGCCAATCGGCTTGAATCCTCTGTGACCTTCCATAGAAATATTTTTTCCTCTGTTAGCTGCATGAAAATCCCTTATAATTTTGAATGCTTTTATCAAATCTCCCCTTACCTTTCTGTGCTCTAAGAACATTTCCAACTTCTGCAATTTCTCCACGTAACTGAAGCTTTTCATTCCTTTTTTTCCCCATTACTGCAGTAAATTCCTTGCCAGCTTAGCCAAGGCCCTCACTGAAATGTAGTGCCCAGAACTGGGGACTGTGCCTCATCTGAGACCTAATTAGTGTTTTATAAAGATTTTTCATAATTTCCTTGCTTTTACACTCAATTATTATTGTTGATTCAATCTCATAGTGTCTTTACCCCCACACTTCCCAGTGGAGCATGCACATCAGTAAGTCTGTGTCAGACTCAAATGAGACCTTCCAAAGATCTGCCTATCGCTTCAGTCGTTCACCTGATGAGGTGTTTGAGCAATGTAGCCAATTGCCTGCAGGGTGCTGGTTTCTTTACTGATGTCATAATAATGTAAAAAAAAAAGTGAGAATGGGAGAAATAAATTGAAAGGAACCTGTGAAGGATTTCTTTAGATCCGAGTCCACCTGTCGTTATTGTACTAACTTAAGTGTTTTTTTGTAGGGAAACCCAACAGCAACATCCAGTGGGACGACAGCAGTGTAGATGTGGCATCAATCCAGACCCCTGTAAGAATTGTATATGTGCTCGTCGTTCATGGTAGAGCCATCAGGCAGCTCAAGCGACTGATCAAAGCCATCTATCATCAATATCATTTTTATTACATCCATGTGGACAAGGTTGGTGCTCCTGCATTCCTGATAGACGAAAGTGCCCTGGTCACTGGTTGTTTTTATACTGAAAAACTCATCTACGTATTGCATATTTTGGACTAAAAGTTAAATGGTACTGACATGATTTCAAACATGAACACAAATTAGAAAGGACAATCATGAAGCAAGGTGAAATTGGAGAAAAGGGGTATCAAGCCCGTGGAATAATATATGGAACTTGGAAGGGGGTTACAACAGGTTCATTAAAATGATAACAGACTAGGCTGTACATCTCTGAATTTACATGGTTAATCTGATAGCAGTGTTTAAAATACTAAATGAATTGGGGAAAAAAAAACTCCAGAGTCTAGTGGCACACAAATTTAAAATTAGAACCAGATAGTTCAGGAATGAAATAAGAAAGCATTTTCTCACACGGTAGTGATAATCTAGAATTCTCCTTGAAAAAGCTGGGAATGCTGAGATTAGATGAAATTTTGAAGATTGCATTCTTTAAACCTTTGTTGGGTAGAAGTATCAAGTAATATGAAGTAAATGGCAGATAAGTGGAATTAAAATCACAATTAACCATGATCTCAGTGAATGGCATTATAACCTGGAGAAACAGAATAACCTGCTTCTATAGTTCCACTGTAAAATAGCATTCAAGAGAGGATATTGAAATGGGGAGTAAATGAGTTTCAAGAGAGTGTAAAACTGGAGAAATATGATGGCCCAGATCACTTGAGGAAAACAACTGGATTGGTGGTCCACTCAAACATTTCTCCAATTGACACAGCCCTGTATTTCTTCTAAGACATGCCAAGCATGGTTTTTTTCAGAAATATGGAGCATAGCATCCATCAGGGAACTCTGTCAAAGCTCAGGAATGTAGGAAACATGGGAATGGAAGACTTAAGAGCAGGAGTAGGCCATTTTGTCCTTCAAACCTGGTCCACAATTCGACAAGCTCATAAGATGCTGTCAGGTATCTTGGAAAGATACCAGCTAAAGAAAATGACATCTAATGAAGGCATAAAAATGTTACCAAAAGAAGCCGATTACAGCTGTGAGCAAGAAGTCTTAGTGTGGAGATAGTGTTGTCTCTTAATTGAGGTTTGGGTAATTGTAAAGATATTGCTGGAATAAAGGGAATAGTGTAAATTTGAAGCTTTTTGAAGTGTTTTTAATGAAGTCTTTCTCAGCTATTTTTGTCTAGTATAATCTAGTTTATTAGTTTCCTTAAACAAAAAAAAAACAACTTCCACAGTTACCTGGACTATACATCTTCACACCCCATTTCCTGTAAAGACACCACTCCATTCTCCCAGTTTCTCTCTCTCTCTCTCTGTTCTGATGATGCAACCTTCTACAGGGGGGCCTTAGAAATATCCATTTTCCTCAACTGAGAATTCTCCACCACTGTTGTTGACACGGCCCTGAACCGTGTCCCACCCATTTCCCATACTTTGGCCCTCACGCCTTATTTTCCTTCCCTAAACACCAGAAGGGTCCCTGGTGCTCACTGTCCATCCCACCAGCATCCAAATCCAAAGGATCATAAGCTGCCATTTCTGTCACCTCCACCAGTTTGCTGTCACGAGATAAATATTCTGCTTCTCCATTTGTCAGCCTTCTGTTGGGACCGTTCCTCTGAGACATCCTGGTCCACTCTTCCTCCACTCCCAGGACGTCCCCACACCCTCATAGCACCTTCCCATGCAATCACAGAATGTGTAACACTTGCCTGTTTAAATCCTTCCTCCTTGCTATCCAAGGACCTGGACACACCTTGCAGGTGAAGCAGCGATTTGCCTGCACTTCACTCAATCTAGTCTACTGTATTCAGACCTCACAATGTTGGTCACCTTTACCCTGGGGAGGTGAAATGTGACTGAGCTTTGTGGAACACCTATGTTCTGCCTGCAAAAAAGACCTTGAGTTTCCAATTGCCTGCCAATCCTGGCCAATATCTCTGTCATGGGCTTGCTGCAGCGCTCCAGTGAAGTTCAGCGCAAGCTGGAAGAATGGCATCTCATTTTCCGATTGGGGACCCTGCAACCTTCAGGACGGAATATTGAGTTCAATAATTTTAAGGTTTTTGCCCCTTCTTCCATGTCCTTTTCCTACTACACACACCAGGTCTTGTCATCACATGGGCTACTTTCATCACAGCCGGCCCGTTTTCACCGTCAACAGTTCTTCATTCTCCCCAGCCATTGTGGGCGGCATGATGTCTCAGTTGTTAGCACTGCTGCCTCACAGTGTCAGTTATCCAGGTTCAATTCCAGCCTTGGGTGAAGTTTGCACATTCTCTCCCTGTCTGCAATGGTTTCCACTGGGTGCTCCGGTTTCCTCCCACAGTCCAATCATGTGCAGATTAGGTGGATTGGCCATGCTAAATTGCCCCATAATGTCCAGCAAAGTGCAGGTTAGGCAGATTAGCAATGGTAAATGCAGGGTTATGAGAATAGGGTAGTGTGCTTGGCCTGGGTGGTGTACTCTCCGGAGAGATCTGTGTTGATTTGATGGGCCGAATGGCCTCTTTCTGCATTGTAGGGATTCTGTGATTCTATGAATCCTTTGTTTGGACTACTGCTAATCTGTCTCTTCCTGGCCTCCCCCTCGACCCAACCCCCCAACCTCCACCCTGAGTTCAACGTGTGTACCAATGTTTTCCTCGCTACAATCAGTTCTGAAGAAGGGTCACTGGATCCAAAAAATTGACTCTGCCTTGTCTCCACAGATGCTGTGAGACCTGCTGAGTTTCTCAGCTATTTCTGTTCTTTTTTTGTTTAATAAACCTTTTATTCTTCATGTTAGGTGTACACAGTGGCAGCTACTTAACAATATATTTAGTAACTGATCTCCACAAGTTAAAAAACATATTGGTTAGGATTGAACAAATTCAGTTTCAGTCTGAGATCTGTCTGTTTAGTCGTAACTTTAGTTCAAATTGTAACATTTGTTCTCATTTCTAAAATCTTATCCACTATTGATGGTAAACTGACTGGACTGATTATTAGGAATTTATTTAAACTCTTTATTGCATGTACCACTCTTGAAACCTTTGGAAGCTCCTCAATAGCTAGGGAATATTAGAAAATTGTACAAAGCCCTACCACAATCTTCATTTTCACTTCCCATTTTCCTAGGGCAACCAGCCGGACAAGTGCCTTATCCACTCTAGGTGTATGCTACCTTTCCAGAACGTCCTGCCAATCATTTTCACCACGTCGGTACCTTTACCATTACTGCTTCTACCAATACTTTGTCAATATCCTGTTCCTCAGTAAATACAAAGGCAACATAATCATTTAGTATTGTAGATTGCCTGCATCTCGAAGCATATATCAACTTTTTGACCCCAAGGGGCCATATCCTGCTGCTTAGCACCAAATAATTATTTAGATGCCAGTAAGAGATTTTTGGGTTCCCTTTAATGTTAACAGCCATTCTATTCTCTCATTCTTCCTTTGCCAGTCTCACTTCCCTCTTCACGCCAGATGATGGAATTTGAGTTCGATAAATGTCTGGAATTATGAAACTATTGTCAATGTCGGGAAAAGTCAACTGGCTTACTAATGACCTTAGGGGAAGGAAATCTGCTGTCCTCATCTGGTCTGGCCTACATATGACTCCAGACCAACAACAATTTGGTTGACACTCATCTGCCCTCTGAATTGGACTAGCAAGCCACTCAATTGCTTCAATCACTATGAAGTCTCGAAAAAAAGGGAATCGGATGGACCATGTAGCATCGACCAAGGCACCAGAAACGACAATGGCAGAAACAGCCCTGTTAACCCTGTAAAGCCCTCCTTGCTGGTATCTGGGTGCTAGTGCCAAAATTGGGGAAGCTGTCTCATAGAATAGTCAAGCTACAACTGACATAGTCATACTCACGGAATCATATCTTACAGACAATGCCCCCAAACACCACCATCACCATCCCTGGGTATGTTCCACTGACAGGACAGACCCAAGAGTCATAGAGTCATATAGCATGGAAACAGGCCTTCGGTCCAACTAGTCTATGCCGACCACGTTTCCCAAACTGTACCAGTCCCACCTACCTGAGTTGGTGGCACGGTGGTATACAGTCAGGAGGGAGTTTCCTTGAGAGTCCTCAACATTGACTGTGGACACAATGAGGCTTTATGACACCAGGTCAGACTTGGGCAAGGAAATCTCTTGCTGATTACCATGAGACATCCTCCCCTGGCTGATGACTCTGTGCTCCTGTAAGTTGAACAACACTTGGAGGAAGTTCTGAGGGTTTCAAGGGTGCAAAATGTACTCTGGGTGGGGAATTTTAATATCCACCATGAAGAATGGCTCATCGGCAGCGCTACTGATCAAGCTGGTCTGGTCCTAAAAGACATTGCTGCTAGACTGGGTCAGTGGCTAGTGGTGAGGGATAAATTGGACTTGGCCTCATCCTCACCAATCTGCTGACCACAGATGCATCTGCCCATGACAGTATTGGTAAGAGTGACCATCGCACAGTCCTTGCGGAGACGAAGTCTCACCTTCATATTGTTAATACCGTATCACCGTGCTAGATTGGACTTCGAACCGATCTAGAAACTCATGCTGGGCATCCATGAGGTGCTGAGGACTGTCAGCACCAGAATTGTATTCCAACACAATCTGCAAACTCATGGCTTGTCATGTCCCCCACTCAACCATCAAACCAAGGGATCAAGCCTGGTTCAATGAAAAGGGCAGGAGGGCATGCTAGGAACAGCATCAGACTTACCTATAAATGAGATCAATCTACCAGACAGGACTACGTGTATGCCATAGCATAAGCAGCAAGTGATGGATAGAGTTAAGCAATCCCACAAGCAAGGGATCAGTACTAAGCTCTGCAGTCCTGCCACATCCAGTTGTGAAGTGTAGTTGACAATCAATTGAAAAAGGAGGTTCCACAAACATCCCATCCTTAATGATGGGAGAGGCCTGTCCAACGGTGCAAAAGATAGGGCAGAAGCATTTGCAACAAACTTTGGCCAGAAGTGTCGAGTGAATCATTCACCTTGGTGTCGTTCTGTTCTCCCCAGCATTATGGATGCCAGTCTTCAACCAATTCGATTCACTTCATATGGTATCAGGAAATAGTTGGAGACATTGGTTACTGCAATTGCTATGGGCCCTGGTGGCATTCAGGTGATAGTACTGAAGAAATGTGTTCCAGAACTTGCTGTTTCCCTAGCTAAGCTCTTCCAGTACAGTTACAACACTGACATGTACCTGACAATGTAGAAATTTGTCCAGTTGTGTACACAAAAAGCAGGACAAATCCAACCCAGCCAAATTACTGCCCCATCTGCTCACTGATGGCCAGTTTGGATTCCGCCAGGGCCACTCAGCTCCTGACATCAATACAGTCTTGGTTCAATCATAGACAAAAGAACTGAATTCCAGAGGTGAAGTGAGACTGACTGCCCTTGACATCAACAGTATGGCCAAGTGTGGCATCAGGGAACCCTCATGAACTGGAGTCAGTGAGATTTGGGGGAAAAGTCTCTGATAGTTGGAGTCATACCTGGCTCAAAGGAAGATGGTTGATTGTTGGTTTGTTAATCATCTCATTCCTGAGATATTACTGCAGGAGACCCTTGGTATGGTGTTCTTGGCACAACCATCTTCAGCTTCATCAATGACCTTCCTTCCATCATAAGGTCAGAAGTGGGGATGTTTACCGATTATTACACAATGTTCAGCACCACTCAGGACTCCAGATATTGAAGCAATCCATGTTCAAATGCAGCAAGACCTGGGTCCTATCAGGCTGGGGCTGAAAAATGTCAAGTAACATTCACACCAATGACCGTCGCCAGTAAGAGACAATCTAACCACCTCACCTTGACATTCAGTGGCATTACCATCATTGAATCCCCAAGTATTCACATTTGGAAAAATCTAGACTTGTTATAGATCAGCAGCATGGCTTTCTGCAGAGGAGGTTGTGTCTCACAAACTTGATTGATTTTTTTTTGACGAACCGACAAAGATGATTGAGAAGGAGGCAGGACAATGGATGTTGTCTATGTGGATTTTAGCAAGGCCTTTTGGCATAAGATGATGTCGTGAGAACATAAGAAATAGAAGCTGGAGTAGGCCATCTGGCCTGTTGAGCCTACTCCACCTTTCAGTAAGATCATGGTTGATCTTTTTGTGGACTCTGCTCTACTTACCCACCCGCTTACCATAACCCTTAAGTCACCTGGGATTTCCTCTGAGCTTGTAAGATGAATACAGAACTGGCTTGCTCATGGAAGATAGAGTAGCAGTGGAAGGGTGTTTTTCTGATTGGATTTCTGTGACTAATGATTTGAAAGAGAATATAGATGGTCTGATTAGTACGTTTGTGGACGAAACAAAGATTGAGGGAGCTGTGGATACTGAGGGGGCTTGCCAGAGTATACAGCAGGGTATGATAAGCTGGAGACTTGGGCGGAGAAATGACAGATGGTACTTAATCCAGACAAATGCATTTTGGAAGGTCTAATGCAGAGGGAAAGTATATAGTAAATGGCAGAACCCTTAGAAGGATTAGCATGAAGAGGGACGTTCAGGTCCACATTTCCATGGAAGTGGCAATGCAAGTGGATAAGGTGGTCAAGAAGGCATGTAGCAAGCTTGCCTTCATTGATTAGGGCAGAGAGTATAAACTTGGGCAAGTTGTGTTGCAGTTTAGGGGAGGCAATAGCTTAGTGGTATTATTGTTGGACTATTAAATCAGAGACCCATGTAATGTTCTGGGGATTTATGTTCAAAACCCACCATGGTAGATGGTGGAATTTGAATTCAATAAAAATCTGGAATTAAGAGTCTAGTGATGACCATGGATCCATTGTCAATTGTTAGAAAAACCCATCCTTCCTTGTCTATTAGGGAAGGAAACTACCATCTTTACCTGGTCTGGTCTACTGTACATGTGATTCCAGACCCACAGCAATGTGGTTGACTCTTAACTGCCCTGTGGCTAATTAGGGATGGACAGTAAATGCTGGCCTAGCCAGTGATGCTCTTGTATCGTGAATAAATTTAAGAAAAAGTTGTGTAGAACTTTAGTTAGGCCACACTTGGAATATTACATACAGTTCTGGTTGCCACATTGCCAGCATGAAGAGGAGGTTTTGGAGAGGATACAGAGAAGTCTTACCAGAATGTTGTCTAGTCTGGAGGATATTAGCTACGAGGAGTGTTTGGACAAACTTGGTTTGTTTTCAGTTGAATGTGGGAGGCTGAGGAGTGACCTGATAGAAGTTTACAAAATTATGAAAGGCATAGATAGAATGGATAATCAGAGTCTTTTTCTCAGGGTAGAAATATCAATTACTAGGTAAAAGTAGGGGAAGTTTACAGGCGACGTGAGAGGCAAGTTTTTTTACACAGAGGGTGGTGAGTTCCTGAGATGCGTTGCTGGGGAGGTGGTGGAGGCAGATACAATAGCAACGTTTAGGAGGGGAGTCAGTGGCGTAGTGTCAATATTATTAGACTACTAATCAAGATTCCCAGGCTCATGCACTGAGGACATTTCAAATCTCATTATGGCAGATAGGCAAACTTTGGTAAAAATATGAAGTTTGACGACCACGTTGATCGTCCTAAAAACGGTCTGATGCACTTTATAGTAGGATATTTGCTGTCCTTACTTGACCTCCCCTGCATATAACTCCAGGTGCAGATGATAACAAAAACTGATGAAGTAGTAAATCGTGAGGAGGTTAGCCTTAGATAATAGGCGAAGAGTGCTAATCAGTTGCGAACGGAATTCAGTCAGATAATTGTGAATTAATGCACTTGGACAGTACAAGTAAGACAGGGGAATACATGATACATGATGTCTCCAATGGTGCAGTGGCTGTGTCCCTACATCTGAACCAGGAAGCCCAGGTTCAAGTCCAATCTGCCCTGGAGATATGTAATAATATTTCTGATCAGATCAATTAGAAATATCTATTGAAATTCATTGGTGAATGTTCACCAGTTCTCAGTAGGAATGGGACTACTATTGCATTCAGTTCTGGTCGCCACATTACAAGAAGGATGTGGAGGCTTTGGGGAAGGTGCAGAAGGATGCTGCCTGGCTTAGAGGGTATGAGCCATAAGGAGAGGCTAGAAAAACTCGGGTTGTTTTCTCTGGAGTGGCGGAGGCTGAGGGAGAATTGATAGAAGCCTGTAAAATTGAGATGCATGCATAGGGTTAATGGTCAGAATCTTTTTTCCCAGAGTTGAAATGTCTAAAACTAGGGGGCATGCATTTAAGGTGCATGCTATCACATCCCTCCTATAATATGGATTTCAGAACTGCACATAACACTCTAGCTGTGGCAATACCAACGTTTTGTACAGTTCCAGCATAACCTGCCTGCTCTTAAACTCTATGCCTCGGCTAATAACGGCGAATATACTATATGTCTTCTTAACCACTTTATCCACCTGTCCTGATACCTTAAGGGACCTCTGGACATGTACACCAAGGTCCCTCTGATCATCAGTGCTTCCCAGGGTCGTACCATTCATCACAGAACATAGAACAGTACAACATAGCAACAGGCCTTTCGGCCCAAAATAAACTAATTCCTTCTCCCTGTCCTTGGTCCATATCCCGCCATTCCTTGCATATCCATGTGCTTATCTGAAAGTCCCTTGAGTGTCCCAATTGTATCTGCTGCCACCACCACCCCGGCAGCATGTTCCATACTCTTACCACTCTTTGTGTAAAAAAAATGCCCCTCACATCACCTTTGAACTTTCCCCCTCTCACCTTAAATGCATGCCCCCTAGTTTTAGACATTTCAACTCTGGGAAAAAAGATTCTGACCATTAACCCTATGCATGCATCTCAATTTTACAGGCTTCTATCAATTCTCCCTCAGCCTCCGCCACTCCAGAGAAAACAACCCGAGTTTTTCTAGCCTCTCCTTATGGCTCATACCCTCTAAGCCAGGCAGCATCCTTCTGCACCTTCCCCAAAGCCTCCACATCCTTCTTGTAATGTGGCGACCAGAACTGAATGCAATAGTAGTCCCATTCCTACTGAGAACTGGTGAACATTCACCAATGAATTTCAATAGATATTTCTAATTGATCTGATCAGAAATATTATTACATATCTCCAGGGCAGATTGGACTTGAACCTGGGCTTCCTGGTTCAGATGTAGGGAGGGTGCAGAGGAGATTTATCAGGATGTTACCTGAGCTAGAGATTTTCAGTTGAGAAGAGAAATTGGACAAATTGGGAATGTTTTCCTTAGAGCCCAGGAGATAGAGAGGGGACATGACCGAGATGTATAAAATTATGGTGGCATAGATACGGTAGACAGAAAGAAACTTCTCCCTTTGATGGAGGGATTACTGACCGGGGGCATAGATTAAGATAAGGGGTAGAAGGTTTAGAGGAGATGTGATGAAAAATGTTTTCACCCAGAGGATGGTAGGAAGCTGGAACTCACTGCCTAGAAGGGTGGTAGAGGCAGAAACCCTCATATTATTGAAGATGTATTTGGAGGTACACATGTGATGGCAAGACATACGAGGCTAGAAAATGGGATTAGAATGGTTAAGTAGTTGATTTTGACTAGCATGGACAAGATGGGTTGCAGGGTGCTTTTCTGTGCTGTCAATGTGTGAGTTCAAATTGAGAGTGCTGTCCCACAGACTAGTCACAGTCATACTTATACTCAATAATTATTCCACACATGACCATCAATGGATATGTCCGATCTCCCTGGCAGATGCACCAGAGGTATTAACGTAGGAAGTTGTTGCCCTGGGAGTCTTCAACATTTATGGTGTCCTATGAAGTTTCGTGTCATCAGGTCAAACGTGTGCAAGGAAATTGCCACGTGATTGCCACTTATGTCTGCTCCCCAGCACAGCCCCAACTCCCTGCCCCTCACCAACCCCCCACCCACCCCACCCATCCCACCCACCATCAGTGCTCTTCCATGTGTAAAGGACACCACTCAGAGGGAGCACTGAGGTGGCAAGGGGAGGGAGTGTATTCTGGACTGGGGACTTTAATGTCTGTCATCGAGAGTAGCTCAGTGGAAGTATTACCAACCAAACTGGCTGAGTCCTAAAGAGAGATAACAAGGTGTAGAGCTGGATGAAGGGTCTAGGCCCGAAATGTCAGCTTTCCTGCTCCTCTGATGCTGCTTGGCCTGCTGTGTTCTACCGTATCTATGCCCACCATAATTTTATACATCTCAGTCTTGTCCCCTCTCTATCTCCTGGGCTCTAAGGAAAACATGCCCAATTTGTCCAATTTCTCTTCTTAACTGAAAATCTCTAGCTCAAGTAACATCTTGATAAATCTCCTCTGCACCCTCCCGAGTGCTATCACATCCCTCCTATAATGTGGATTTCAGAACTGCACATAACACTCTAGCTGTAGCGTAACCAATGTTTTGTACAGTTCCAGCATAACCTGCCTGCTCTTAAACTCTATGCCTCGGCTAATAACGGCGAATATACTATATGTCTTCTTAACCACTTTATCCACCTGTCCTGATACCTTAAGGGACCTCTGGATATGTACACCAAAGTCCCTCTGATCATCAGTGCTTGCTTTTCTGAAGAAGGGTCTAGGCTCAACGTCAGCTTTCCTGCTTCTCTGATGCTGCTTGGCCTGCTGTGTTCATCCAGCTCTACACTTTGTTATCTCAGATTCTCCAGCAACTGCAGTTCCTACTACCTCTGAGTCCTAAAGAAACATGGCCTGTGGCAGGTGATGAGGGAACCAAGAAGCAGAAAAACAGAATTGACCTTGTACTCACCAGTCTGCTGCCACAGATGCTTCTGTCCACAAAATCCTCGGTAGGAGTAACCACAGCATAGCCCTTGTTGGGATAAAGTTCTGGCTTCATATTAAGAATAGCCCCGATCATATCGTATAGCACTTCCACATGATACATGTGTCAGACTTTGAACAGGTCTAGCACCTCTAGACTGGACATCCATGAAGCACTGTGGGCCATCAGCTGCAGAATTGTATTCAACAGCAATTTGCACCCTCATGGCCTAGCCTATCCCAGGTGCAGCACCATGCATGCCACAAATTAGCTGTTAATCTGGTGAAGCTTCAACACAGGATCACTCATGCCAACTCCAGTAACATGGAATAAACAGGGCTGAGTGATTCTGCAATCATGAATTATACCTAACCTTTGCAGTTCTGCCATATCCAGTCATAAATAGTGGTGAGCAATTCAGCAACTAACAGGAGATGAGACTGCACAAATACTCCAGGCCCCAATGGAGGGAAAGCCCAGGACATGGCAGCGACCATTTTAAGAGAGAATTTAACCATCTCCCCTTAAATGTGCAATTGCAGAATCCTCCACTATTGACTAGAAGCTGAACTAGCCATATAAATACTATGAAAGCAAAAGCAAGTCAGAGACAAGGTATTCTGTAGTGAGTAACTGATTTCCTGTCTTCCTATTGCCTGTCCACCATGTGCAAGGTACAAGTCAGGACTGTGCTGGAACACTCTCCACTTGCCCTAAACTCCAACCACATTCAAGAAGTTTGAAACCATGCAGGATTAATTATCCTGTTTGATGGGCAATCCATCTATCATCTTCAACATTCACTCCCTTCACTGATGTATATCACAACAGCTATTACTCTTCAAAAGTAATTAATTGGCTGTAAAATGCTTTGGGATATCTAGTGATCACATAAGTGCTCTATGTAAATGCAGCTTTCTTTTTCAGTTTCTTTTTCATCAGCCATGCACACAGTGTCAGTAGTATATACCATTGTAAGAGATGCAGTGCAGTATATACCATAGATACTTGACAACACTTTCTAAACCCAGTAACCTCCACCACCTTGAAGAACATCACCACCTGCGGATTCCCCTCCAAGCCAGAGACCATCCTGTCTTGGAACTATATTGCGGTGTCTTTACTGTCACTATGTTAGAACTCTGAAACGTCCTTCTTAATAGCATAGTGAGTGCCCCTACACCCCAAGAACTGCAGTGGCTTAAAAGACGGCTCACCACTGCCTTTCCAGGGTTGTTAGCAATGGGCAATAAATGCTGGCCTAGCCAGTAAAGTGTGAACAAATAGAGAAATAATGAAGGTCTAGTATCTGTTCAGGTGAATTTGAAAGATTCCATAATACTATTTTAAATAGAGCAGGGGAGTTCTTCCCTGTGCCCTGGCCAATATTTGTCCCTCACTTCAACATCTCAGTAAATACAACTTGTCTGGCTGTTATCACCTTGCTGTTTGTGGGCATTTATTGATTGCAAATTGGTTACAACAGCTACTACACTTCGAAGTAATTCATTGACTGCAAAGTGCTTTGAGACATCTGGTGATCGTGAAAACGCTTTATATAAATGCAAATGTTTCTTTTTCAATTTGCTTTTCATCATCATGTATAATTTCACCAGTGGGCTCTCCTGAATTTGCCACATTCTTGTTCACTCTGTAAAATGTGCTAATGTTCTGACCGAGCTACAAGCTTGGAACATGTGTTCCTATCCTGAAGTCCATGCTCTATATTTGTAAATGTAAATGAACCAAAACACTCATTCGACCCGTTGGGGGACTCCACAGGATTCTGTTTTCTAATGACTATACCGTTTGTTCACTTGTACTTTTTGATTCCGAATTTGCAGAAAACTTGTATCCAAGATATCAATATCCCTTAAATACATGTGCATCCATTTTCCAAATGGGTCTTTTAAATGGTACTTCATCCAAGCCTTTTGAAAGGACATACTTACAACATTTACATATTATCTTCATGTACCCTCTCTGCCGTTCAACAATGAACTACTGGTCCCATTTACTTATTCAGACAGCTCTTTAATCTATCTTTCATTAAACCATGTACCGATTTTGATCTACGTTGATCTAAAAGATTTCATGGCACGCTTGAAGAGAACAGGGAAGTTTACTGCGCTCCTCCTCTACCTTCTTTTACATTTCCGATTTAATTCCATTAGTGGTTGTGCCTTTAGCTGCCTAGGTTTTAAGTTTGGAATTCCCTCCCACCTCCTTTAGGACACCCCATAAAACTAAACACTTGACTTAAGTTTGGATCATCTTCGTGTAGGTCAGTGACAGTTTTGCCCAATAATAATCATGATGAAAAAATGTGTCTGTGTGTGGTGAAAGAAGAAAGAATCAATGATTTCAAAAGGAAATTGGAAGGACACTCAACAATAAATTGTGTACTACAAAGATCGATTGGGGGTGTAGGACTGTCTGGATTGCTCCAAGGGGAGCCATCGCAGACTCAATGAGCCAAATGGCCTCTTTTGTGCCAAAAATGGTGCTATGACTCTATTCACACTGTTCCTGTTTTGCACCTTGGGATGTTTCACCATTTTAAAGGTGCATCATAAGGGAAAGTTGTTCTTGTGCCCAATATTTATCTGTCAAACAATATTAAACAGATTATCTGGTTACTTATCTTACTACTGTTTATGGGAGCGTGCTTTGTGTGAATTAGCTTTTTTTCTTTCCAATCTTTTAAGCCTTTACATATAATTTTGCTATTCTGAACCTGCAGCGTTCCAATTACCTGCACAGAGAGACACTGAAGCTGGCACAGCAATACCCAAACATCCGGATAACCTCATGGCGAATGGTTACAATCTGGGGAGGGGCAAGTCTGCTGAAGATGTATCTGCAGTGCATGAAAGATCTACTGGAAATGACAGACTGGGACTGGGACTATTTCATCAACCTGAGTGCCACTGACTACCCCACTAGGTCAGTCTCTTTGAATGATGGGAAGGTGAAATTAAAGAGCTCCTGTTTGGTGCCCTGTATGGTGCACTGATGTTTCATTATTGTCATTTTTCTAAGGCATTACTGATAGTTCCTTAAAGCTAAAGAGATAAAATTAATGTTAAAAATTTACAGAAACTAGGATTAAGGCAGATGAGAAAAAAGAATACTTATAGAAAAAATACATCTCTATGATATGCCATAAGGGCCTGTTGTTAAATTCTTTATTACTGAAGCAAACAGTCAACACTTGAGGTCAGATCTGGCAGCTGTGATGGCTTTTATGTTGAGTAAGTGGCGTTTTTCTGGTACAGATGGGCTTTCTCAGAATTGTAATTTTGGGAAGGTGAAAGAAGGTTCCTAATTCCACTATTTATGGGGCTTTGGTACATACTAGCTGACATCCCTTCGACAGATAACATTTCTTCTCTCTTTCACTTTCTCCTTGGTCAAAACTCTCCTCTGAGGGCGTCTTCTGCCTCTTGGAGTTTTGCTGCATAGAATGGCTGTTGAGTTACATTTACAAATTTCAATTTGTAAAGTGTCTCTACAGTGTGGGAGCAGCTCATTTGTCCCATACGACCCTAAGAAGGGCATTCCACCCAGACCCACCCCTTACCCTATCCCTGTAATTTTGCATTTCCTATGGCTAATCCACCTGGTCTGCACATCTTTGGACTATGGAAGGAAACTGGAACACCCAGAAGAAACCCACATAGACGCACACAGTTGTCCGAGGGTAGAATTGAACCCGGGTCCCTGGCACTGTGAGACAGCATTGCTAACCACTGAGCTACTGTACCATCCTGTTCCAGACTGACGGATAAACTTTCCATCTGTAAGGTTTGATTGGTCCACAGGTTAGACAGTAAGATAAAGGAGCAGAAGTAGGCCATTCGGCCCATTGACCATGGCTGATCTGATAATTCTAAACTCCTCTTTTCTGCCTTTTCCCTTTAATCCTTGATTTTGTTACTGATTTTAAAAATCTGTCAGTCTCAACCTTGAATGAACTTAATGACCTAGCCTCAACAACTCTTTGCAGAATTCCACAAATTGAAAACCGTATGAGAGAAGAACACAATAACTAGGGCAGGAGTAGGCAATTCAGCCCCTCAAACCTATTCGTGGTTGATCTTGGCCTCAACTCCTCTTTCTTGCCCACTCTGCATGACCTATCACTATTACTAATTAAAAATCGATCTCCTCCTTAAATTTACTCAATATTCCAGCATCCACCATTCTCTGAGGGAATGAATTCCACAGATTCACAACCCTTTGAAAGAAGTAATTTCTCCTCATCTCTGTTTAAATCTGCCACCCCTTATCGTAAAACTGATCTTTCCCTCAAGGTTGCCCCACATGAGAAAATGTGCCATCTATGTCAAATTTGTCAACCCCCTTTAGCATCTTAATTCGAACTCCACTCATTCTTCTGAACTCCAGAGTGTATAGGCCTGAATGGCACAATTTCTCGTGGAGACGTAGAGACATACCACATGGAAACAGACCCTTCGGGCCAACTCGTCCGTGTTGACCAGACATCTCATTCTGATCTAGCCCCATTTGCCAGTAATTGGCCCACATCCCTCTAAGTCCTTCCTATTCATGTACCCATCCAGATGCCTTTTAAATGTTGTAATTGTACTCACCTCCACCACTTCCTCTGGCAGCTCATTTAGTACGCATACCACCGTCTGCATGAAATAGTTACCCCTCAGGTCCTTTTTATAAATCTTTCCTCTTCACCTTAAACCTATGCCCTCTAGTTTTGGACTCCCCCACCCTAGAAAAAAGATTTTGGCTATTCACTGTATCCATGTTCCTCTTTATTTTATTAATGTCTATAAGGTCACCATTCAGCCTCCAATGCTCCAGGGAAAAAAAGGCCCCCATTCAAGTCTCTCCCTACAGCTCAAACCCTCCAATCCTGGTAGCATCCCTATAAGTCTTGACTGCACCCTTTCAAGTCTCACAACATCTTTCCTACAGCAGGGTGACCAGAGTTGTACACAGTTTTCTAAAAGTGGCCTCACCAATGTCCTGTACAACGGTAACATGACACCCCAATTCATATACTTAATGCACCAGTCAATGAAGACAAGCATACCAAATGCCTTCTTCACTATCCTGTCTTCCTGCAACTCCACTTTCAAGAACAATGCACCTGCACCCCCAGGTCTCTGTAACCCTAGGTATATCCCTTTCCAGGGCGCTACGATTAACTATATAAGTCCTGCCCGGGTGTGCCTTCTCCAGTTTTCTTCCATTTGTCACACAGCTGTGTCTTGGTGACTGCTCTGAGCAGTGTGAACATTTTCTCCCTGGCTGAAATGCTGTTGGGAAAGTCAAAGGTTGTGTAAGGTGTTATACATGTACAAGTCCTTTCTACGTCAATATGAAGTTGTGTTAAATTTAAATTAAATGTATTTGAGGCAAGTTTTGGACCTGCCTTTAGATTAGTGCAGAGCTAGTCTCTCCTATAAAGCAGTCTAGTGTTTTCCACTCAGTAGTGTGTAGAGTCATAGGGTCGTACAGCATGGTAACAGACCCTTCAGTCCGATCAGTCCACAACGGCCATGTTTCCAACCTAAACTAGTCCCACCTGCCTACGTTTAACGTACATCCCCTCCAAACCTTCCCTATTCATGAACTTATCCAAATGTCTTTTAAATGTCGTAACTGTACCTCTGGCAGTTCATTCTGCACATGAACTACTCTGTGTGTAAAAAAGAGTTGCTCCTCATGTCCTTTTTAAATCTTTCTCCTCTTACCATAAAAATGTGCCCTCTAGTTTTGAACTGTAGGGAAAATACCCTTATTTTTGTCCCTCATGATTTTATAAACCTCTATAAGATCATCCCTCAAACTCCTACGCTCCAGTGATAAAACATCCAGCCTTTCCATTCTACTTTTATATCTCAAACCCTCCATTTCTGGCAACATCCTGGTAAATCCTCTCCAGTTTAATAATATCCTTCCTGTAACAGGGCAACCAGCACTACATTCAGTACTCCAGAAGAGGCCTCACTAACGTCCTGTGCAACCTCAATATGACGTCCCAACTCTTATACTCAAAAGTCTGAGCAGTGAAGGCAAGTGTGTTAAATGCTGCCTTAACCACCCTGTCTACTTGTGATGTAGATTTCATAGAATTATGTAGCAGAATCCCTAAGTCTCTCTCTTCTACAACACTAACCAGGGCCCTACCATTAATTATATAAGTCCTGTCCTTGTTTGTAATACCAAAACACAATACCTCACATTTATTCAAATTAAAATCCATCTGCCATGCCTCAGCTCATTGACCTAATTGATCTAGATCCTTTTGTAATCTTAAGTAACCTTCTTCACTGTCCACTATACCACCAGTTTTGGTGTCTCCTATATTCTCATATAACCTATAACCATGCCTCCTATATTCTCATCTAAATCATTTATACAAATGAAAAACAACTGTGGACCTAGTACTGATTCCTGTGGAACACCACAGGTCACAGGCCTCCAGTCTGAAAAACAATCCTCTGCCACCACCCTCTGTCTCCTACTGTAACTCCAATTTTGTATCCAATTGGCAGTCTCACCCTGAATCGCATGTGATCTAACTTTAAAAATTAGTCTACCATGCAGAACTTTGTCAAAGGCTTTACTAAAGTCCAAGAAAAATATGTCTACAACTCTGCCTCTATCAATCATCTTGGTTACTTTATTAAAAAACTCAATTAAGTTCGTGACACGTGATTTTCCTCTCTCAAAATCATGCTGATTATCCCTATGTATGTAATTCCTATCTTTCAGAATCCCATCCAACAACTTACCCAGTCTGATGTCAGACCCATAGGTCTATAGTTTCCAGGCTTCTTCTTACAGCCTTTTGTAAACAGTAATACATTAGACACCCTCCAGTCCTCTAGTACTGCACGTATATTTATAGATGATACAAATATTTCTATTCCTGAGTTCTCTAGACTCCATTTCTTTCTCAACAGTGAAAACTGACGCAAAATGTTCATTTAATATCTCTCCCATCTCCTGAGGTTCAATGCAAAAGGGCAACCTCATTGATTTTTAAGGGGTCCTACTCTCTCTCTCTAGTTGCTCTCGCTTTTTTTTTGTATTTGTAGAATCTTTTTGGATTATCTTTAACCTTATCTGTCAAGGATATCTTATTTCCCTCTTTGCCTTCCAGATCTTCTTCTTAAGAATGCCCTTACACTCTTTATGCTGTTCAAGAGATCCAGTTGATCCCAGTTGTCTGTATCTAAAATATGATTTTTTTTATTCTTCACTAGAACCTCAATATCTTTATTTATCCATTATTCTCTAATCTTAGCATTTTTGCCTTTCACTCTAACAGGAACATAATGCCTTGAACTCTCATTATCACATTTTCGATGGCCTCCCACTTGTCAGTTGTCCTTTATCTACAAACAGTCTATTCCAATCAGCTTTCGAAAGTTTTTGATTCATACCCTTAAAATTTGCCTTTCTCCAATTAAGAACTTGACCTTTTATGGAAGGCATTTCCTTTTCCATAACTATTTTAAAACTAATAGTATTATGATCACTAGTTCCAAATTGTTCCCCTACTAACACTTCAGTTACTTGCCCTGCCTTATTTTGCAAGGGAAGTTCAAGTTTTGCTCCTTCTCTAATATGAATATTTACGTATTGATAAAGAAAGTTTTCTTGAGCACACTTAATAAATTCTTCGCGGTCTAACCCTTTAACACTATTGCAGTCCCAGTGAATGTTTGGAAAATTAAAATTCCCTACTATTACAACCTTATTATTCTTGAACATATTTGAGATGTCTCTAAATACTTGCTTCTCAATTTCCCTCTGACTGTGGGGGGGACCTATATTACAATCCCAAAAAGATGATTATCCCTTCCTTATTTCTTATTTCAACCCATATATTTTCACTAAATGATCCTTCAGAAATATCTTCCCTAATTATAGTAATAATGTTTTTATTGCTCAAAAATGCCACTCTCCCTCCTCTCTTGCCTCTCTTTCTATCCTTCCAATAACATCTAAAACCCGGAACATTGAGCTGCCAGTCCTGTCCTTCCCTCAGTCAAGTTTCTGTAATGGCTATGATGTCCCAGTTCCATGTTCCCATACATATCCTGAGCTCATCAGCCTTACCTTTAAGACCTCTTATATTGAAATAAATGCAGTTTAATTCTTCAGAGTTACTATGTGCTCTGACTCTCTCTTGTCTTTCTTTACTAATTAGCTTGATCTTTTCTCATTCAGAACCATCTTCATCTTTCTTTCTATTTTTACTGTTACTTAGGAAGCCCCTGGTCCCCCTTCTCTAAAAGTTTACAGGCTCTCGAAATAGAACTAGCAAATCTCACCACCAGGATATTGGTCCCTTTTCAGTTTAGATGAAATCCTTTTTGAATAGGTCTTTTCTGTCCTGGAAGAGATCCCAATGATCCAAGAAACTGAATCCCTGCTTATTGTATCACCTCTTCAGCCATTGATTTCTCTCCCCCATCCTTTTATTCCTTCTCTCGTTAGAACTTGGCACTGGAAGTAAATCAGAGATTAATACTTTTGAAGTTCTGTTTTTTAACCTTCTATCTAATGTCTTATATTCACTCTGAAAAGCCTTAACCCTTTCCCTAACTATGTCATTCCTACCAATGTGTGCAATCACTTCGTGCTTCTTGCTCTCCCCTTTGACAATATGCTTCAACGTTTTGAGATGTCCTAAACCCTGGCATTAGAAAAGCAAAATACTCTACTAGATTCATGCTCACTGCTGCAGAATCTCCTGTCTGTGTCCCTGACAGAACAGTCCCCTGTAACAATTATTCTTTTAAATCTTGACAAATCCCTTTCAACATAAGATTCATTCTTTATATTGAACTTTATCTTTATAAGACAAATCCCTAATCTCTGGAATCAATTTAGCGAACCTCCTCTGAACTGCCTATAATACAACTATATCCCTCCTTAAGTAAGGGGACCGAAATTATACACAGTACTCCAGGTGCTGTCTCAGGAATGTTTTGTACAGTTGCAGCAACACTTTTCTTACTTTTATATTTGGCAATAAATGCCAAAATTTCATTTGCCTCCCTTATTACCTATTATACCTGCATGTTAATTTTCTGTAATTCATGTATGAGGACACCCAATCCCTCTGCACCAAGGCATTCTAAAGTTTCTCTTGGTTTAGATAATTTGCCTTTTTATTCCTCCAAACAGAATGGATAACCTCATTCGTATCCACGTTAAACTTATTCCACCAGATTTTGGCATTCACCTAACCTATCCATATCCATTTATAAATATCTTATTTCTTCATTGCAGATGACTTTCCCACCTACAGTACGTCTATCCCTGAATCCAAGATCACTAATACAGATTGTAAATAGTTGGAGTCTGTGGACCAAACCCAATACCTTGTCAGCCAGAAATAGAGCCATTTACCCTGACTCTCTGCTTTCTGTTGGTTAGCCAATATTCTATCAAGCTAATAAATTACCCCTAACCCCATTATCTTTTGTTAACCTTTTTTGCAGCATCTTATTCAATGCTTAGTGGAAGTGCAGAAAGACTATATCTACAGGATCCCCATTATCCACCTCTTCGAAGAGCGGCAAATTTGTTAAACATTATTTACCCTTCATAAAACCAATGCTGACTCTGATGGATTGAATTTTGATGTTCCAAATACCATGTTATTACGTCCATAAAAATGCATTCTAACAATTTCCCACCAATGCATGTTAAACTAACTGGTCTATAGTTTCCTAATTCCTACCTCTCCCTTTTTGAGTAAGGGATAATATAATAATATAACTTAATAATAATTATATTAGCATTTCTCCAATCAACTACAGCCTTTCCCACATCCAGAGAATTTTGTAATATTATAACCAGTGGACCCAATATCATTGAGAGAGATAGTGGGGACTGCCAATGCCGGAGAATCTGAGATAACAAGGTGTAGAGCTGGACGAACACAACAGGCTAAGCAGCATCAGAGGAGCAGGAAAGCTGACGTTTCGGGTCTAGACCCTTCTTCATTTTCTGAAGAAGAGTCCAGACCCGAAACGTCAGCTCTGCTCCTCTGATGCTGCTTGGCCTGCTGTGTTCATCCAGCTCTACGCCTTCTTGTCTCGTTGACCCAATATCATTTTTGCCTCTTCCTTTATGATCCATCAGGCCCTGGGGACTTGTCTTCTTTCAATCCCAGTAGCTTGTATAGTACTTTTTCCCCAAATAATGAGGATTATCCCAAGCTCCTCCCTTTCTATCATCTCTCCATTACCTGCTACTATTCAGTAGGTAGTAGAGTCATAGAGCACAGAAACAGAACCTTCGGTCCACCCAGTCCATGCTGACCATAATCCCAAACTAAATTATCCCACCTGCCTGGCTCGGCCAACATCCCTCCAAATGTTTCTTATTCGTGTACTTATCTAAATGTCTTTTAAATGTTTCAATAGTACCCACATCCACCACTTCCTCTGGAAGTTCACACACAAACCACTCTCTGTGTAAAAAAAAATTACCCATCATGTCTTTTTAAAATCTTTCTCCTCTCACCTTAAAAATATGCCCCCTAGTCTTGAAATCCCCCTCCCTAGGGAAAAGACACCTGCCATTCACCTTATCTGTACCTCTCATAATTTTATATACTTCTATAAGGCCACCTCTGAACTTCCTACGCTCCAATGGAAGAAGTCTCAGGTTATCCAGCCTCTCGTTATAACTCAAACCCTCCATTCCTGGCAACGTCCTGGTGAATCTCTTCTGAAGCCTATCCAGCTTGATAATATTAATTTAGTGCAGTCTGCTGTGAAAACTGATGTGAAATAATGATCTTTTGAAAGTCCCTCATACCCGGGATCAATCTATAGAACATTCTCTGGACTGCCTTCAGTGCCAGTATGGCTTTGCTCAAATAAGGGGACAAAAACTGCTCACAGAATTCCAGTTGCGGTCTAACTAATACCTTGTACAGTTTTAGCAAGACTTCCCTATTTTTATACTCCATTCACTTTGAAGTAAAGGCCAACAGACCATGCCTTCCCTCTTACCCGCTGCATGTGGACGTTGGCTTTTTATGGTTGACGCATGAAGACCCCGTAATCCCTCTTTTTGCTGTCTTTCCACTGATTCCACTACTACTGGTTTCAATTTATCTGTCTAACTTTTCTCATCAAAGAATTCTGACAAATGCTGTGTCTGCTTCATTGTGTTTTGTATTTCTAAATGCTTTACTATTACATACTAATAATTGACTATGTTTTCCCAATGACAGATGTTATTGCTAATTGGCCTATAGGTATCTATATTTTGTTTCCCTTTTTGAAAAAGAGAGTTTGTCAAGACCATTTTTTTTCTGTATTTTTGATTACCTACTAAATTGGGAAAAGAACTGGTTGAACAATAAGTTACCTGATACTCATTGTAAGTACAACATTTTCTGTCAACCCAGATTTAGAAGACTGGTAAATTGGGGAATTCTGAGTACTTCTAAACATTTGCAATTTTTGTGATGACTCTGGGAATGCTGGGAATTGATTTCCTGTATGCTGCCCCAGTGAGGTGTAACTAAATTTTGGGGGATTTGTCCATGTTTGATTTGAGTCACAACGATGAGGATTTGGGATGTGATGTTCGTATTTAAGACATGGCATTAGAAATAGTAAAGGATTTCCTGCATGTGGCAGCATTGTTCCTGGCAGTGTCTGAACCTTTCAAAACCCCGGTTGATTAATTTGGCAGGTAAAGTGAAAGTAGCATTGCCTGGTAGAGCTAAGGAGACGGTGGTAATTGAGGTACTCGCACAGCTGCTGTTTAGAGGATGTACAGGAGAAGTCACGTATTCTGGATAGTGAATTCAGGTGATATTCAGTTATGGTCAAAGCAGCTTGAGCATGAGGAGAAAATGAAGAAACTCAAAATGGTAGAAGAAGACCAGGAAAAAGCAGAAAAGCATGAGGGAATAGAATTGACAAGAATGAAAATGAGAAAATTAGAATTAAAACTTCAAGAAAGAGAAAAAGCAAGGGAATATAAATATTAGCTTGAAAAGATGCATTTGAAACAGGAGCTGACAGATGGTGATGCAGATTGCAGGGGGAGAATTTGAGTCATAATTTAAAGTCCAGTGAGGAAATGTTTAAGTTTGCATGGACCCTACCAAATTCGAGGAAATGGATGTGGAGGCACTCTTCATGTTATTTGAGAAAGTGGCTAGAAAGTAATTGGGAAAAAGAGGACTGGGCAATGCCCATGCAGAATGAGTTCACAAAAAAGCACAGGAAATTTATGCTTCCTTTTCAGAGCAGCTTTGTTGGGATTATGGAACTGTGAAGAAAAATACATTGGCTGCATGCGAGTTAGAGCCCAAGGCAGGTAGGCAAAGATTCTGGTATTTAAGGAAGCAGCCTGGGCAAATGTGTATTGAATTTGAAAGGGTTAAGCAAGGTAATTTTGACTGGTGGATATGAGTGTTAGAAGCTGAAGCCAGTCGTGAAGCTGATAACAGAGATTATTCTCTTAGAAGAATTTACAACTCTGCCTTCCACAGTAAGAATCCACGCTGGGGAGCAAAGCGTTGCAACTGTGAGATGAGCAGCAATAATGGCTGACATAATAAGCTGAACCATTAAAAAGGAGATTGTATCAGAGATAGTAGGAACTGCAGATGCTGGAAGATCTGAGATAACAAGGTGTAGAGCTAGATGAACACAGCAGGCCAAGCAGCATCATAGGAGCAGGAAGGCTGACGTTTCGGGCCTAGACCCTTCATC
>NC_063354.1:47174122-47186922 GCF_021869965.1 Rhincodon typus | reverse complement strand
AGCTCTACACCTTGTTATCTCATTAAAAAGGAAAGATTTTTTTTCCCTATTTCCCCAAATAAGCTTGAAAGGGATAGAAAATGGAAGAATGAAAGGAAAGCAAGTAGCTAAGATAAGACATGGATAGTTGGGAATGTATCAATGTCTCCTCGGATCTAAAGGCCTGAGGGTAGAGGTTGGAATTGGAAGCTGATGTGTTTCCAGTGTAACAAGGTGGGACTCATCATTCAGAATGCTGGAGGTTGTAAGGGAAACGATTGGACTTATTTGAGCTCATGGAGTTTGAAAACTAAACTAAACTCATCAGGTTTAACTATAACTAAGGGACTGGAGTTAAAAATTCTGAGTGCAGAAGTAGTACATAGGGTAGATGAGAGATACGAAAGGCTTTTATCTGAAGTGAAAAACCCTTTCTCTTCAAATGAAGCATCCAAGCCTGTAACTATTCTCAGGGATACTGGAGCTCCTCAAACTCTCTTGCTGGAGAAGGATTTAGTTTTCCTTCCAGGGAGTTCAATGAAAACTAAAATGTTGGCCAATGAGATGAGACCTACTCCCAATTCCTCTGCCTCCACCACGTCTGCTCCCAAGATGAGGCGTTCCACTCCCAAACATCCCAGATTTTCTCGTATTTCAAGGACCGCAACTTCCCCCCTTCAGTGGTCGAAAACGCTCTCGACCGCATCTCTTGCATTTCCCGCACCTCTGCCCTCACACCCCCTCCCCGCAACAAAAACAAAGACAGAATCCCCCTTGTCCTCATGTATCACCCCACTAACCTCCACATTCAACGCATCATTCTCCGCCACCTGCAATCTGACCCCACAATGAAGGATATATTTCCCTCCCCACCCCTATCTGCCTTCCGTAGGGACCACTCACTCTGCGACTCCCTCGTCTGCTCCACACTCCCCACAAGCCCCACCACCCCCGACACCTTTCCCTGCAACCGCAGGAAGTGCTACACCTGCCTGTACACCTCCCCCCTCACCGCCATCCAAGGACCCAAAAAAACCTTCCACATCAGACAGATGTTCACCTGCACATCCACTAATGTGGTCTATTGCATCCGCTGCTCCTGATGTGGCCTCCTCTACATCGGTGAAACCAAGCGGAGGCTCGGAGACTGCTTTTTGAGCACCTGCACTCGGTTCACGACAAACGACAACACCTTTCAGTCGTGAACCACTTCAACTACCCCTCCCACTCCCTGGACGACATGTCCATCCTGGGCCTCCTCCAGTGTCACAACGACGCCACCTGGAAACTGGAGGAGGAGCACCTCATATTCTGTCTTGGGAGCCTATAACCCAATGGTGTCAATATGGACTTTACTAGCTTCAAAATCTCCCCACCCCCGACCTCATCCCATGACCAGGCCTCCCTCTCATCCCCGCCTCCTTGACTTGTCCATCTTCTCTCCTACCTATCTCCCTCTCATCCCCGCTTCCTTGACCTGTCCGTCTTGTCCCCCACCTATCCGCCCCTCCCACCTCACTGGCCAATCCCCACCACTGCCCACCTGTATCACCATCCCACCTACCTTCCCCAGCCCCACCCCCCTCTCTATTTATTTCAGAGCTCCCTTCCCTCTTCCCCCATTTCTGAAGAAAGGTCCCGACCCGAAACGTCAGCTTTCCTGCTCCTCTGATGCTACCTGGCCTGCTGTGTTCCTCCAGCTCCACACTGTGTTATCTCTGACTCCAGCATCGGCAGTTCTTACTATCTGTATGGGTGGAGTGTATATCCTGGTTCTTTTGCCAAAGTCCCATTGGAGTGTGACTTCTTGTCTGGACTCGTGGTAGTCAGGGTAATGAAGAAATTACCCATGGATGGAGTTGATTTACTCTTGGGGCTGATTTACCAAGAACGAAAGTTATTGCTTTGTCTTTAATCTCAGAAAGCCCAGACGAGACTAAAGAGATGAAGTGCAACTCCGTCTTCAATTTGTTAGTCAATCTTCTATCCATGCTAATATACTACTTCCAATACCAAACACCTTCTGAAAATCCAAATATATTACATGCACTGCTTCCCCTTCATCTTGCTTGTTATCTCCTCAGAGAATTCTAGTAAATTTGTCCGGTATGATTTCCACTTCGTGAAGCTATGCTGACTCTTGCTTTGGTATTTCTGCTCTGTTATTACATCCTTTATGATAGATGGTAACATTTTCCTAATGACAGTTTTAAGTTAACTGGCCCATAGTCTTTTCTGTCTCCTTCCTTTTTTTCTGCCCTATCTACTGAGGGATTAGTGTGACGTTGTTGTTATAGAATGATATTATGCATAGAAATTAGGAGTTGGTCATCCAGCCCTTGGCGCCTCCTCCTGGCTGATCTGATTATATCCTCAAGTCTGTATTTCTGCCTGTCCTGATACCATTTCACCCCTTTGCTTAACAAGAATCTGTCTACTTATGACTTAAAAATATTTACGGACTCTGCTAACATCCTCTTTTCAGGAAGAGAGTTCCAAAGACTCTCAAGACTCAGAAAACAGATGTCCATACCTTGTACATATCTTGTGCCGTATCTGTCATTGGAGTGTTTGATGGAGACTGTAGATGGAGCTTTAATCTGTATCTCACCCAAATGGGAGAGTTTGATGGTAACCAAGACATAAAAAAAATCCATTCCCTAACGTTAGCATCCTTTCAAAGCAAAATACTGATGAAGCTGGAAATTTGTAAAAAAGGTCACCATTCAGCAGACTAAACAGTAACTTGATAGGGAAAAATATCCTGCATTTTGATGATTATTAACGGTGGAGTTTAAATGTAAAAGATTATAAATCTTTTCTTACATCGTTATCTGTAAACTCTTTTATTTCACAGGACAAATGATGAGCTGGTGGGATTCCTCTCCAGGTATAGAGAGAAAAATTTTCTGAAATCGCACGGCCGGGATAATGCCAGGTACGAGCCAAAACTGGCTGAACCGCTGCACGTTATGGCAAACCTTGTTACAGCCTGGGGCTATATTGAGTGAATTGGTTTCAGCCAGGAATGCAGTGGGAGCATTTCAGCTGGGCCAGCATTATAGGCCTTGCACTGTCAAGGTTAAACCAAATGAAAGTCTAATGTCCTGAGTACAAACTGTGATTACTGTGATTAGGAAGAATAAACTGGATGATTCATGCTCTGTGCACAGAGTCCAAATTGTTGCCATGCATAGAATTATCTATAGATCTCAGACCAATTCATTGTGGAGCAATAATTAGATGAACAAGTGCAATGCTGAAACAAAAACAGGAATTGCTAGAGAAACCCAGAAAATCTGGCAGCAGAGGGAGAGCAAAGTTAACATTTCGAGACCAGTGACTCCTCTTCAGAACCTATGCTGAACTGTCCTGCTGGCTAAATTGGGTCTTTTTTAAATTTATTCACGGGATGAGGGCGTTGCTGGCTAGGCAGCATTTATTGCCCATCCCTAATTGCCCAGAGGGCAGTTAAGAGTCAACTACATTGCTGTGGGTCTGGAGTCACATGTGGGCCAGACCAAGTAAGGATGGTAGTTTCCTTCCCTGAAGGATATTAATGAATCAGATGGTAACCCAGGTCCCCAGAATGTTATCTGGGTCTCTGGTGGCATACTAAAATTAAAGTGCATCAGTCAGACTGAACTTTGAGTGCTGTTTCTAGCTCTGATTACTGCAGTATGGTCCAGGAAGCGACACAGGAAGAGTCTTGAGGCTAATTTACAGTGAGAGGCACTTTATGGAGGAGTATAAGTTAGCCAAGTGGAAAAGGGATGACCCCAGGTATGCATTGAAATATAGTAAGGTTTAGAAGCTTAAATAAGTAATAATCAAGTTTCAGCCTGATGTCAGAGACATCAGCTCTTCCAGTGGGCTATGGATTGGATGCTGAAAGCCTACTGAATCTAGTAATGAGTGAACAAAAATGGATTCTCCTCATCCGTGTTTAGTTTGTGACTGTATAAAAGGCAAATGTATTAGTGAACTATAGCAACTTTAAGGTTTGTTCTGCATGACATGAAATGGAAAAATGAGTTAGTGTTGCACCCCAAATAATAAGTGTTTATGGCACACAAACTAAGATATTGTGGTCTGGAATTTCCTGATCTGGGATTTCCTGATCTGCATACCAATTAATTTATTTGCTTAGCCACTGGATTATTGTGCTGGGCACACTGTTGCTATTTTCTACATACCTGGGTTAACAAGAGGAGGAGTCAATAAGGACACCAGTCTACCTTATGGGCACATTGCAAGATATGAACATTGTGAAGAAATTTTGGGCCACTAAATAACCTGCAGGCACTCAGCTTGAATGGTCAGTTTAGGGAGGCTTGCTGGTATTTGTACATGGCAGCTTGTGAAATTAAATTCACTACATTTGGCGCGTCTGTTTTCTTGTAAAAATCCAACTGGTTTAGTAAGTCCTCTGGCAGTGGAAAACCCCTGTCTATACCTAATCTGTGCTCATCCAGTCCCACACTGTGGCCCAGAGATATACATTGGGACTAGTAGGAAATGCACTGATAATGTGAGTATTGCCCAGCTAGTTAGGACACTGCACGAATGTCTCAAACTCTGACCAATAAACTCTGTAGAGGCCAGTGTCCTGTCACCAAGCCACCCTTCGTTTATAAGTAGAGAGTCCTTGACACTGATCCAGTTTCCTCAGGGTCAACTCTGAGTGAACAGTGCTTCTGACACTCCTGTTTATATCTGTTAGCTAGGGCTCCCTCATTGGACTAGAATAACAGCCCAATCAGGGAACTCATATTCTATGAGGTCCACTTGGCTGACCTTGTTATAATCATTACACTGACCATCCCTGAACCACTGATTCCCTTCCTACTCCAACCCCATTCTTTGACTCCTCATGATATGATCTAAGTATCCTACCCGCCGTGCCACCCTATCTGTTTGCCTCACAGTCTTGCACTTTTTTTAAGAACATGGAGGAATGTAGGAGCATGAGTAGACCATTCAGCTCCTTAAATTTGCTCTGTCATTCTCTATCATAGAATCCCTACAGTGTGGAAGCAGGCCATTTGGCCCACACTGACCCATCAAAGAGCATCTCATTCAGACCCAACCCACTACTCTACTCCCGTAACCTTGCATTTCCTGCACATCCCTGGACAATTTAGCATGGCCAATCCACCTAAACTGCACACCTTTGGACTGTGGGAAGAAACTGGAGCACCCAGAGGAAACCCATGCAGACATGGGGAGAACATGGAACTGGAATTGAACCCAGGTCCTTGGCGCTGTGAGACAGCAGTGTTAACCACTGAGCCACTGTGCTGCCCCATGATCATGGTTGATCATCTACCACAGTGTCACTTTTCTGCACCATTTCCATATTTCTTGATGTAATTAATGACTATCAGTCCATTATCTTGAACACATTCACCTTACACAGTCCCTGGGGTGGGGAATTACAGAATTCACAAACTTCTGAGTGGAGAGTTTTTCCTCTCCTCGGTCCAGAAGGTCTTTCCTCTTTGAGACTATGTCCTTAGTCGGCAGATCCTTTCTGAACTTACCCTACCTAGCCCTTTAAGGATTTTACACATTTTAATGAGATCACCTCTCATTCTTCTACATTCAACAGAATTGGTGGAGTAGCAGAAAGTGAAAGGGACTGTCGGAGAGTGCAGCAGAATATAGACAGATTGGAGAGTTGGGTGGAGAAATGGCAGATGGAGTTCAATCCAGGCAAATGCGAGGTGATGCGTTTTGGAAGATTCAATTCAATTCAATGGAAAAGCCCTGGGGAACATTAATGCACAGAGAGATCTGGGTGTTCAGGTCCGTTGTACCCTGAAGGTGGCAATGCAGGTCGATAGAGTGGTCAAGAAGGCATATGGCATGCTTTCATTCATCGGACAGGGTATTGAGTACAAGAGTTGGCAGGTCATGTTACAGTTGTATAGGACTTTGGTTCGACCACATTTGGAATACTGCGTACAGTTCTGGTTGCCACATTACCAAAAGGATGTGGATGCTTTGGAGAGGGTGCAGAGGAGGTTCACCAGGACGTTGCCTGGTATGGAGGGCGCAAGCTATGAAGAGAGGTTGAGTAGATTAGAATTATTTACATTAGAAAGACGGAAGTTGAGGGGGGACCTGATTGAGGTCTACAAAATCATGAGAGGTATAGACAGGGTGGATAGCAAGAAGCTTTTTCCCAGAGCGGGGACTCAATTACTAAGGGTCACGATTTCAAGGTGAAAGGGGAAATGTTTAAGGGAGATATGCGTGGAAAGTTCTTCACGCAGAGGGTTGTGGGTGCCTGGAACGCGTTGCCAGCGGAGGTGGTAGAGGCGGGCACGATAGTGTCAGTTAAGATGTATCTAGATAGATACATGAATGGGCAGGGAGCAGAGGGATGCAGATCCTTGGAAAATAGGCGACAGGTTTAGATAGAGGATCTGGATCGGCGCAGGCTTGGAGGGCCGAATGGCCTGTTCCTGTGCTGTAATTTACTTTGTTCTTTGTTTGTTCTAATAAAGGCCTAATCTCCTGAGTCTCTCCTTTCAATATAATTCCATCATTTCCTGCACTGAAAACCTGTTTCAATGCCCAAAAGTTTTCTGTATTTAGACTTAGCAGTAAATGGCAACTATTGCTGACAAAATGGGGCTTGCTCCATAGAACATAGGACATAGAGCAGGATTGCACAGGAACGGGCCTTTCAGCCCACGATGTCGGCCCAAACATGACGCAAAATGAAACTAACCACTTCTGCCTGCCATTGGTCCATATTCCTCCATTCCTTGCATATCCATGTGCTTACCTAAATGTCTCTTACATGTCCCTATTGTATCTGCCTCCACCACGACCCCTGGCATTGCCTTCCAGACTTCAACCAATCTCTGTGTAAAAACACTTGCTCCTCACGTCTCCTTTGAACTTCCACCCTTTCACCTTAAATACATGCCCCCTAGTATTAAGCATTTCAACTCTGGGAAAAAGATTCTGACCGTCAACCCAATCTATGCATCTCATAATTTTATAGTCTCTGCCGCTAGAGAAAACAACATGAGTTTTTCTAGCCTCTCCTTCTTGCTCATACCCTCTAGTCCAGGCAGCATCCTGGTAAACGTCTTCTGCACCCTCTGCAAAACCTCCACATCCTTCCGGTAATGTGATGACCAGAATTGAACGCAGTACTCTAAGTGTAACCAAAGTCTTATAAAACTGCAACATGACATTCTGACTCTTGTATTCAATTTCCCGACCAATAAAGGCAAGCATACTATACATCTTCTTTACCACCCTATCTACTTGTGTGGCCACTTTCAGGGAGGTATAGACTTGAACCCCAAGATCCCTCTGTACATCAATGCTGTTCAGAGCCCTGCCATTAACTATATACTTTGCCTCAAAATTTGATCTCTCAAAGTGCAACACCCCACACTCACCCAGATTAAATTCCATCTGCCATTTCTCCACCCATATCTGCAACCGATCTATATCCCACTGTATCTTTTGATAACATTCTACACTATCCACAACTCCACTGATCTTTGTATAGCCTGCAAACATACTGACCCACCCACCTACATTTTCATCTATCATTTATATATATCACAAACAGCAGAGGTCCCAGTACAGATCCCCGCGGAACACCACTACTTTTAGACCTCTGGCCTGAAAGACACCCTTCCACCACTATGCTTTGTCTTCTTTGGGCAAGCCAATTCTGAATTTGCGCAGCTAAGTCACCGTGGATTCCATGCATCTTAATCTTCTGGATGAGCCTACCATGAGGGACCTTGTCGAAAGCCTTGCTAAAATCCATGTAAATAACAACCACTGCTCTACCCTCATTGATCACTTTCATCACCTCCTCAAAAAATTCAATCAAGTTAATAAGACATGATCTGCCCTACACAGAGCCATGCTGACTATTCCTAATTAGGCCATGCCTTTCCAAATGTGCGCAAATCCTTTCCCTAAGAATTCTTTCCAGTAGCTTCCCAACCACTGAGGTGAGACTTACTGGTCTATAGTTTACTGGATTATCTTATTTCCCTTCTTGAACAGAAGAACAACATTAGCTACTTGTCAGTCCTCCAGGACCTCCCTAATGGCTAGCGAGAATACGAAGTTCTTGGGTAAGGCCTCAGCAATCTCCTCCCTCGCCTCTCTCAACAACCTGAGGTAGATACCATGGGGACTTATCCACTTCTTTCTTGATCTCAAAATGCCGTAGCATCTTCGCATGCTCCACACAAATCTCACTATCCTGCTGTATCCTTCTCCTGGGTGAATACTGATGCAAAGTACTCATTTAGGATCTCGCTGACATCCTCTGCCTCCAAGCGCAAGTTCCCTCCTTTATCCTTGAGTGGTCCTACCTCCTCCCTGGTTGTCCTCTTGTTTTTTAATTATGTATAGAATGCCTTGGGATTCTCCTTAACTCAACTTGCCAAGGTAATTTCATGGTCCTGTCTTGCTCTCCTAATTCCCTGCTTGAGTACTTCCCTGCTTTCCTTATATTTCTGACAGGCCCCGTCCGATTTTAGCTTCCTAAACCTTACTTATGCTTCTTTTTCCCTTTTGATAAATTCACAACCTCCCTCATTATCCAAGGGTCCCTTACCTTGCCATCCTTGTCCTTCCTCCTTACTGGAACATGCCGGTCTTGACTCTCTTATCAGTAGGTCTTTAAACAATTCCTTTGCCTGATAACAGCTCCTCCCAATTAACACTCCCTAGCTCCTGCGTAATACTGAAGTAATTTGTCCCCCTCCCCCAATTCAGTACCTTCTCGTAAGCTCCTGATTTATTCATAGATATCTTAAAACATAAGGAGTTGTGATCACTGTTTCCAAAATGTTTTCCCACTGAAAGGTCAGGTTGATTAGCCAATACAAAGTCTGGTATGGCCCCTCTTCTAGTTGGACTATTCACATACTGTTTCAAAAAACCCTGGATGCACTTAACAAATTCTGCCCCATCTAAGCCTCTTGTTCTGAGGGAGTCCCATCAATATTGGGGAAGTTAAAGTCACCCCGTATGAAAACTCTGTTTTTACTACACCTTTCCATAATCTGCCTATAAATTAGTTCCTCAATCTCTCAGTGGCTGTTGGGGTGCCTATAGTATAATCCTATCAGAGTGGTTGCATCCATCTTATTTTTGAGCTGTAGCTGTTTGCCTCAGTGGATGAGCTGTCCAGTATATCCTCTCTCAGTGTGGATATAACATTTTCCCTGATCAGTAATGCAACTCCGACATTTTGCCGCCTTCTCTATCTTATCCAAAACAACTAAACCCTGGAACATTGAGCAGCCAGTCCTGTTCCTCTCTCAATCAAGTCGCTGTAATGGCCATAATATCATTATCCCATGTACTGTTCGAGGCTCTTTACCTATAATACTCTTTGCATTGACATAAACACACATCAGCCCATTAGTACCATTGTGTTCATTTACTTGTCTCTGCCTGTCTTTTCCTTTCTAATTTGCTGGTCCTAACATACCTTCCCCTTAATCCCTCTACTTGCTGACCTGCTGCTCTGGTTCCCAGCCCCCTGCCACTCTGGTTTAAACCCTCCCGAGTAGCATTAGCGAAACTCCCTGCAAGGATATTGGTTCCCCTCCAGTTTAGGTGCAATGCTCCCTCTTTTACAGGTCACAGCTGTCCCAGAAGAAGTCTCAATGATCCAAGAACTTGAAACCCTGCCTCCTGCACCAGCTGCTTGGCCACATGTTCATCTATGCTATCTTTCTATCCCTTGCTCACTAGCATGTAGCAAGTAACTCAGAGGTTACTACCCTTGAGGTCCTACTCTTCAGCCTCTTTCCTGATTCCCTGTACTCACTCTGCAGGATCTCATCCCTCTTTCTATCTATGTCTTTGGTACCAATGTGCACAACAAGTTCTGGCTGCTCACCCTCCCCCTTAACAATTTTATGCAACCACTCAGATGTCCTTGAACCTGGCACCAGGGAGGAACACACCATCCTGGAATCTTGAACGAGGCCACAGATACGCTTGGCTGTGCCCCTAACTAGCGAGTCTCCGACCACTATCACTCACTTGGATCTTGCCCGACCCTGTTCTACAGCAGAGCCAGTTGTCGTGCCACAAGCCTGGCTGCTGCTGTCATACTCTCCTGGGAAGCTATGCCCCCCAACAGTATACAAAATGATATAGCTGTTAGAGAGAGGAATAGCCACAGAAGACTCCCGCACTAGCTGCCTGCCTCTCCTGGCAGTCACCCATCTACCTGACTGAACCTGTGGTGTGACTACCTCCCTGTAACCAATGTCTATCACACTGTCTGCCCCCTGTACACTCCACTTTTGTTTTGCCATCACTCCACTCTCCCCCACCCCTCCACAAACGATCCCGCAGTCCCAAGGACTCCATTGGAAGACCCCACTGCACATTTTTAGGGGCCAGCTTTGGTCATCATAACCAAAAATGCAATGCTCCACAATTGTCATTTCTCAACAGATTCAGCCCTGTGTGTTTGGGTCTTAATGCATTGAAGCAATCAATAATGCATGCATGTTCCAAGAAGAAATGATTAAAAACATTTAGAGTACTGTGTACAGTTCTGGTCGCCCTGCATAAGGAAGGATATTATTAAATTGGAGCGGGTACGGAAAAGACTTACAAGGATGTTACCGGATTGGAGGGTTTGAATTATAGGGAGAGGCTGTATTAGTTGGGACTTATTTCACTGGAGCATAGGAAGTTGAGGGGTTACCTTATAGAGGTTTATAAAATCATGAGGGGCATGGATAAGGTGAATAGCAAAGGTCTTTTCCCTAGGGTAGGGGAGTTCAGAACTACAGGTCATAATTTTAAGGTGAGAGGAAAAAGATTTAGAAAGGACTTGAGGGGCAACTTTTTCACATAGAGGTGGTTTGTGTGTGGAATGAACTGCCACAGGAAGTAGTAGATGCAGATACAGTTACAACATTTGAAAGGCATTTGGACAGGTACATGAATAGCAAAGGTTTCAAGGGATATGGGCCAATGCAGACAAATGGGACTAGTTTAGTTTGGGAAACTTGGTCTGCAAGGACAAGTTGGACCGAAAGGTTTGTTTCTGTGCTGTGTGACTCTGACTCTAAGTGACTATGTTCAGGAGAGGGATGTTAGAGTGAAAAATGAGAGCATAGAAGAAGAGCAGAAGACAAGAATCAAGTAGGAATTAGATGTACTTTTCCTTTCAAATTTACTGTGAAGAACCTTCATGGAGGTTTTGAGAGAGCTTTCTACTTTAAGTTGAAAGCAGGCTAAACCTGTGTCTTGTGAAAACTGCAAAGTGTCAGGTACTCATTGTTTAAGAGCAGCAGTGTCCCTGTGGAGTGTTACCAACACACAAGGGACTAATGTTTGTCACAGCACATTCTGTAGCTGGAGCATATGCTGGATATTACTAGAAGGATTAATGTATTACAATCACCATGCTGGATTAATCTGTGCTTTTTTCTGGCACTGCACAAAGGAAAACAGTTACTACAGTGATGAAGTGCAGTTATTTGACCAGATTATTCCACTGGGAAGAAAACAGTTGTTTAAAACCCAGGCTTATTCACAAAAGGGTAGGTCGTGCCTCACAAACCTTATTGAGTTCTTCGAGAAGGTGACCAAACAGGTGGATGAGGGTAAAGCGGTTGATGTGGTGTATATGGATTTCAGTAAAGCGTTTGATAAAGTTCCCCATGGTAGACTATTGCAGAAAATACGGAGGCATGGGGTTGAGGGTGATTTAGTGGTTTGGATCAGAAATTGGCTAGCTGTAAGAAGACAGAGGGTGGTGGTTGATGGGAAATGTTCATCCTGGAGTTCAGTTACTAGTGGTGTACCTCAAGGATCTGTTTTGGGGCCACTGCTGTTTGTCATTTTTATAAATGACCTGGATGAGGGCGTAGAAGGATGGGTTAGTAAATGTGCGGATGACACCAAAGTTGGTGGAGTTGTGGATGGTGCGGAAGGATGTTGCAGGTTACAGAGGGACATAGATAAGCTGCAGAGCTGGGCTGAGAGGTGGCAAATGGAGTTTAATGCGGAAAAGTGTGAGGTGATTCACTTTGGAAGGAGTAACAGGAATACAGAGTACTGGGCTAATGGTAAGATTCTTGGTAGTGTGGATGAGCAGAAAGATCTCGGTATCCATGTGCATAGATCACTGAAAGTTGCCACCCTGGTTGATAGCGTTGTTAAGAAGGCGTACAGTATGTTAGGTTTTATTGGTAGAGGGATTGAGTTTCAGAGCCATGAGGTCATGTTGCAGCTGTACAAAACTCTGGTGCGGCCGCACTTGGAGTATTGCGTACAGTTCTGGTCACCGCATTATAGGAAGGATGTGGAAGCATTGGAAAGAGTGCAGAGGAGATTTACCAGGATGTTGCCTGGTATGGAGGGAAGGTCTTATGAGGAAAGGCTGAGGGTCTTGAGGTTGTTTTCGTTAGAGAGAAGAAGGTTAAGAGGTGACTTGATAGAGACATACAAGATGATCAGAGGATTAGACAGGGTGGACAGTGGGAGCCTTTTTCCTCGGATGGTGATGGCTAGCACAAGGGGACATAGCTTTAAATTGAGGGGTGATAGATATAGGACAGATGTCAGAGGTAGGTTCTTTACTCAGAGAGTAGTAAGGGCGTGGAATGCCCTGCCTGCAACAGTAGTAGACTCGCCAACTTTAAGGGCATTTAAATGGTCATTGGATAAACATATAGATGATAATGGAATAGTTTAGGTTAGATGGGCTTCAGATTGGTTTCACAGGTCGGCGCAACATCGAGGGCCGAAGGGCCTGTACTGCGCTGTAATGTTCTATGTTCTATGTTCTA
>NC_063354.1:47138637-47164122 GCF_021869965.1 Rhincodon typus | reverse complement strand
TGGACAGACAGGAAGAAAACCGGCTACGAGCATACATGGACACCAACTAGCAACAAAAAGACACAACAAATACTCACTCGTCTCCATACGTACAGACAAGGAGAAACATCAGTTCGATTAGGACAAGCCAAGCAGAGACAGGCACGGGAATTCCTGGATCCCTGGTTCTCCAACGGACCCCAGAGTTTAAATAGCAATCTGGAAAATACAACAATGCTTCATTGGAGGCTGCACTGATTATGTTATCCAACAGGGTAATGAGACGTCTGCAAACTAATGAACCAGCTCGGTGAGCGAACCAACCACAGCATCCACAACCCAAACTACAAATCTACTCAAGAATTAGACACTGGTACGTTATCAAAATTATTAAAAATGTGCAAAACGGTCATCCCTAAGTACCCTTGATAGAATACAAAGGCAAAGTGTTTTCAGAATTACCAATGTCTTGTTGTAAATTAACATGTTGTCAATAACGTTAAGGTGACTGTGTTTAATGTTTCAGGATGAAATTGTTTGGGATGTATTCAGGTCGTTGGTGAATCAACATACATTCTTCATTATTTTCTGCACTTATTGCCTGTAATTTTCTTGTTATTGTGGACCAGTTACTGGTAATCAAGAATCTGAAGACAACCACCTTTTCAGTAAAGTCCTTGTCCTCCTGACCTGGTTATTCAATTAGAAATTCTTGATAATGGAACTATTTTGGTTTGACCCTTTTCTGATTTAGCCCTGCTTTCAGTATCTTGGGCAGCAGTACATCCTGCATGTTGGGCAGGACGCCCATCCTTGGTATTAGTGACACCTGCCAACAGCTTATTGAGCTCCTTGTTGTTGCAGTTGGCGAGCTGCAGGTGGTGGTGGTTGATGTAGGGAGTCTTGTTATTCCAGACTATATTGCCCACCAGCTCCAGAATCATAGTGACCCTGATTCCGATCTGCTGGGCATAGTGATTGTTGTGCAGCAGATTGGAGATACAAATGAGTAGGAACTGGACCCCAGCCCTGGAGGAGTTAGACTTGGTCTTGGTGTGCCCTTTCCGTTCAGTTTTACCTGACTTGACAGGATACTTTTCCAAATATATTCTCTTGTGGCATGGTATCTATTCAGTCTTAACCAGAACCTTTGCATCTTTGTTTGCATTTTTGCAATTTATACGGTGTGTTTCTTCTGTTTAAAATCGTAGAATTGTTACATCATAGAAGAAGGAGCAGTTCACATACTTGCAGGCCTCTTCAATCTCCCGACATTCCTTCATATTACTCCTTTTTTATGATAATTGGAATATTTAGAAAGTATAGAAATATACGTAACACAGAATGCTGTCATTCTGCCCATCATGTTTGCACCTATCAAAAAGACAGGCCACCCTACTTATTCCCATTTTCAGCACTGCGTCCATATCTCAGGAGGTTATGGGACTTCAGGTGCACATGTAGACACCTTTTAAATGAGTTGGGAATTTCTAGTCCTCCTACTCTTTCAGACGCCGAGTCCAGATACTGCTGCCCTCTAGGTGAAGATTATTTTTCTTCTCTCCTTTTTAATTATTCTACCAATCACTTCAAGGAGAAACGTGAATCAGTGGATGTTGTGTATCTGGACTTTCAAAAGGCTTTTGGCAAGGTCCCACATGAGATTAGTAAGCAAAATTAAATATCATGGTATTGGAGGTAATGTATTGACCTGGATAGAGAACTGGTTGGCAGACAGGAAGCAAAGAGTTGGAATAAATGGGTTCTTTTCAGATGGCAGGCAGCGACAAGTGGGATACGGTAGAGTTCAGTGCTGGGATCCCAGCTGTTCACAATATTCATTAACAAATTGGACAGAGGAATTGAGTGCAATATCTCCAAATTTGCAGATGACACTGAGCTGGGTGGCAGTGTATACTGTGAGGAGGATGCTAAAAGGCTGCAGGTGACTTGGACAGGCTGGCTGAGTGAGCAAATACTTGGCAATGCAATATATTGTAGATAAGTGTGAGGTTATCCACTTTGGTGGCAAAAACAGGAAGGCAGATTATTATATGAATGGTAGCAGTTTAGGAAAAGGTGAGATTCAACAAGACCTGGGATGTCATGATGGAACAGCTGCTGAAGATTGGCATGCAGTTGCAGAAGGCAGTGAGGAAAGCTAATAGCATGCTGGCCTTGATAATGAGAGGATTTGAGTATAGGAGTAGGGATATCTTATTGTCATTATACAGAGTCTTGGTGAGGCCACACCTTGACCATTGTGTGCAGTTTTGGTCTCCTAGTCTGAGGAAGTGCATTCTTGCTGTTGAGGGAGTCCAGTGAAGGTTCACCAGACTGATTGCTGGGGTGGCAGAACTGACATGAAGAAAGACTGGATTGACTGGGTTTGTACTCACTGGAATTTAGAAGAATGAGGGGAGACCTCATAGGAACCTGTAAAATCCTGACGGGATGGACAGGCTAAATGCTGGAAGAATGTTCCCGATGTTGGGAAAGTCCAGAATTAGGGGTCGCAGTCTAAGATAAGGGGTAGGCCATTCAGGACTGAGATGAGAATGTCTTCACTCAGAATTGTGACCGAGTGGAATTCTCTACCTCAGAAAGCAGTTAGCACCAGTTTGTTAGATATATTCAAGAGGGAGCTGGACATGGCTAAAGCAATCAAGGGGTATGGAGAGAAAGTAAGAATGAGATACTGAAATTGCATGATCAGCATGATCATATTGAATGGTGGTACAGGCTTGAAATGCTGAATGGCTTACTCCTGAACCTATTTTCTATAATTCTGTATTTCAAATGAGATTTAACAGCAAGTTACTGAACTGGAGAGTTTCAGTTATGAAGAGAGTGGGATTGTTTTCCTTGTAGCAGAGGAGATTGAGAGAGGACATGATTGAGATGTTGAGGGGTATAGATAAGGTAGACAGAAAGAAACTTTTTCTTTTGGCAGAGGGGCATAGATTTAAGATAAGGGGCAGAATGTTTAGGGAAAATGTAAGGAAAATCTTTTTCATCCATAGGGTGGTGGGAATCTGAACTCACTGCCTGTCAGGGTGATGGAGGTAGAAATCCTCATAACTTTTCATAAATATTTTCATGTACTCTTGCAATGCCAAGGCATACAAGGCTATTGGCCAAGTGCTGGAAAATGTTATAAGAATAGTTAGGAATTGTTTTTGACTGGTGTAGACGCGATAGGACAAAGGGCCTTTTTCTGTACAGATGATCCCATTGACTCAAAGCAGTTGTATGCTGTAACTTTTAACTGATAAGCGAGAGACGTTTTTATAAGTATACTAGTCATCTTGTGTCTCTCACCAACCAGTGAAACAAATTGGAGAAAGACGATTGAAGCAATGTGCTAACCAGCAGAAAAGTTATAAAGATAATCTTAATCTCTGGGGGAGGCGATGGCCTAGTGGTATTATCACTAGACTGTTGATCCAGAGACCCAGAAATGTTTTGGGGACCCGGGTTCAAATCCCACCGTGGCAGATGGCGGAGTTTGAATTCAATGAAATATCCGGAATTAAGAGTCTAATGATAACCATGAATCTATTGCCAATCGTCGGAAAAACCCATCTGGTTCACTAATGTCCTTTACCTGTTCTGGCCTACATGTGACTCCAGACCCACAGCAATATGGTTGACTCTTAACTACCCTCTGGGCAATTAGGGATGGACAATAAATGCTGGCTAGCGCATTGCTTCAATCCAAGTTGTTCCACTGGTTGGTGAGAGACACAAGATTACTAGTATACTTATAAAAACAACGTCCCTCGCTTATCAGTTAAAAGTTACAGCATACAACTGCTTTGAGTCATTAGAGATCAGCAGTACAGAAAAAGGCTCTTCATCCTATGAACGAATAGAGAAAAAAAATCACAGAACCTGGGATCACAGATCACTGGACTGTCTTTCCAGTTGTTCCCCTCTGCCTAATAACTGTTTCCCATTTGTTTGTCTGTATGTAAGTGTGGGATTAAAAGAGGATTAAAGTTTTAATTATCATTATTTTATGTTGACAATTTTGAACAGTTTGTACTATTTTACCTGTAGTTAGAGTCTAATTATCTGGAGTAGCCATTCTTATTCACTACAGCAACCTGATCCGTGCCTTCTATCATCCTAGGGGTCTGAAGTCAGGTATATTTTTGGGTACTTTATGAAATCATTCATTTTTGTGACAACCCTGGAAGAGCAGGGCTTGATTTTCCGGCTCTAGTGAGTACTCTAGAAATCCAGATAATGTTCCGGGGACTTGGGTTCAAATCCCGCCATGGCAGATGGTGGAATTTGAGTTTAATAAAAATGTCTGGAATTAAGAATCTAACCATGACCATTAATCCATTATCAATTGTTGGGAAAAACCCATTTGGTTCACTAATGTCCTTTAGGGAAGGAAACTGCCAGCCTTATCTGGTCTGGCCCACGTGTGACTCCAGTCCCACAGTGATTTGGTTGACTCTGAACTGCCCTCTGGTTAGACCACACTTAGAATATTGTGTTCAGTTCTGGCTGCCTCATTGTAGGAAGGATGTGGAAGCTTTAGAGAGGGTGCAGAGGAGATTTACCAGGATGCTGCCTGGACTGGAGGGCAGGTCTTATGAGGAAACATTGAGGGAGCTGGGGCTTTTTTCATTGGAGCGAAGAAGGATGAGAGGTGACTTGACAGAGGCGTACAAGTTGATGAGAGGCATAGATAGAGTGGACAGCCAGAGACTTTTTCCCAGAGCAGAAATGACTATTACGAGGGGGCATAATTTTAAGGTGATTGGAAGAAGGTATAGGGGAGATGTCAGAGGTAGGTTCTTCACACAGAGACTGGTGGGCATGTGGAATGTGCTGCCGGCAGTGGTAGTGGATTCAGATACTTTAGAGACTTTTAAGCGACTCTTGGATAGGCACATGGATGATAGTATAATGTAGGGTACGCAGGGTAGTATGATCTTAGTAGGATAATAGGTCGGCACAACATCGTGGGCTGAAGGGCCTGTACTGTGCTGCACTGTTCTATGTTCTATGTTCTATAATAACAATTAAAACAGTGACTACAATTCAAAGTTATTGTACAAGACAGTTTGGAATGTTCTAAACTTGATAATGGTACTGCAGAAATGCATGTTTTTCTTTCTTCATTAATTCGATTGTAGTCTCTTATTTCCAGATTTATCAAGAAGCAAGGCTTAGATCGAATATTCCATGAATGTGACAACCACATGTGGCGCCTCGGAGACAGGCACATCCCTGAGGGCGTTATAGTAGATGGTGGTTCTGACTGGTTCGCTCTGACTCACAAGTTTGTGGCTTATGTGGTGAACACACAGGATGAGTTGGTCACTCAACTAAAACGGTTCTACTGGTACACGCTACTTCCAGCTGAGGTGAGAGCTGATAGAAACAGAGATTTTTAATTTCAACCTGGAGAGGTTAGTCTTTGGCAAAGGAGCACTTCCAATTTCAGGCACCCAACATAAGCATTAGCAGTTTTTTTCATATAATATGGAGTGAATTGAATTGATTGAAGACTGTGATAGGGTTAGGGTTACGGTCAGGTATCCCTGTAATGCTGGGAGACCAACATCAATCGTTCACTCGGCACTTCTGGTTGAAAATGGATGCAAATACTTGTATTTTCCACTGAAGTGCTGGGCTCCCTTATTGTTGAGGATGGAATTTTTGTGAAACTTCCGCTGCTTTTGTTAGTTGTTTAATTGTGCGTTAACTGGCTGTGGCAGGACTTGAAAGCTAAGATCTGATGCATTGAGTACGGGGTAATTCAGCTGTATTGCAATCTGCTTTCTCTGTTTGGCCTGGCTCTTCCTCTCTGATTCCAGCACACTGTCTCTGTCTCTCTCTCTCTGCTCCCCATCCTCTCACCACTCCCCACCTCAATAGCCTCTCTCTGTCTCTCTTTGCCACCCTTTCTGTATCTTATCCTTGCTGTCACCACTATCTTCTTCTTTCTCTCTGCTCTGGCCTATCTTGACCTGTCTGAAATTTTACAGGGCCAGGAAGATATCAAGCAGCTTGCCCTTGAGTCTATTAAAGGCCTTGGATGTCCAATTAATGATCACATAAGGGTCATCTCCTGTTCCAATCAATATTGTGCCCACCATGAGGTGAGGTTAGTGCTATGCAGGATGCCCCAGCAGCTTCACAGACTAGTATCAGGCAATGATGGAGTTCTCCTTTGTGGAGGTACCCCTCAATGCCCTCCTTAACCTTCCTCACTTCTTATCCCTAGTTCCTCATATCCCTCCCTGAGACTCTCAAGTTCTGGGCTCCTTGGTGTGGTGGGACTACCTGTAGGCCCAGAAGTGGCATTGCTCCCATCTGGTATGGCTAGGACTACAGAACCGACAGCCATTTGTTTGGTCTGCAGTACTCTAAGATGGAATTTGCTACTGCAGTAGGGCCAGAAATCTTGCCTTAAAGCAATTGCCACTGTTCCCAACATTAAATCGTACAGGGCATAGCTGATATTGCAGTGGGATCCCATAGTCTTTTAGGTGATAGAATTTGAAATGCTTTTAAAATCCAGCTGTCCAATTCCCTCTCTTCCAATTCCTCTCTCTCACTGTCTCTCTCTTTATCTCTGTCTCACCCTCAATACCTCAATTCTCCCTGAACTTCTCTTCCACTCCCTGTCTCTCACCCAACTCTGTCTACTTCTCTATATAGCTAACCCCTTCAGATTTCTTCCTGTCTGTCCTCATGATCTCCTCAAGTTCAGTGTTTCTGTCCGGCACTCACTCCCTGTTCTACCAACACAGCATGGCAGCAATGTGTACCATCTACAAGATGTACTGCAGTAACCCACCCAAGACTCTCCAACGCCAACTTACAAAACTTACGACCTCTGTGACCTAGAGGACAAGGGAACACCATCAGCTAGAGGCTATCTTCCCCACACACTATCCTGCCTTGTAACTATATCATTGTTCTTTCACTTTGGCTGAGTCAAAATCCTAGAACTGCTTTACAGCACTGTAGAAGTACCAATACCTGATGTATTACGGTGGTTCAAGAAAGTGATGGTCGCAGTTAGGGATGGGCTGTAACTGCTGACTTCAACATCATTAACATCCCATGAAAGAGTAAAAGATAGGTTTTACTAATCCATCAACCCTTGCATCCATAACCCTAAATAACAGGCGGGAAAACATAACAGCGCTTCATCAGAGGCTGCACTGATGATGTTACCCAGCATGGTAATGAAATGTCTGTGAAACAACGAACCAGCTCGGTGAGCCAACCAACCTCAACATCCACAACCCAAGCTACAAATCTACTCTAAAACCTTTTAAACTCTTCCATTACAATTCCCTAATGAGGTTGCTGATGTGATAACTAGTATAATCCTGAAGGAGTATAGTTATTGGGTTTATCAAAACAGAAAAACCCTAGGTTTTTAGTTGTTTTAAATAAAGTGAATGGAAGGATTTTCTAGAGATAGTGGGAACGTCAGCTTTCCTGCTCCTCTAATGCTGCTTGGCCTGCTGTGTTCATCCAACTCTACACCTTATCATGGAAGGATTTTCTAGATAGCTTTGGGAATGCTATAGTAACCTCTGTACACATACTGTCAGTTACCTCTGTTGTCTTCCTGCCTTTAAATATCTTAACTGTAGAGGTCATTATAAAATAGAGGTTAACACAAATGTACTGCTGTAAAAAAACAGATTCCTTCACGAACTCTTCATCACTAACCAGATCATACTTTAAATCTATGCATGTGGGTCATCCAGCTCTCAGTATAGTCCATTGGAAGTAAGCATCTGCTTCTTTCTCTCATTCTTATTTTGTATTTTTCTCTCGTTTTCAACCTCTCCAAAATAATAACATGAGGTTAATGAAGCCCCAGTTTATCCACTAACTGATAGTGCTGTGGAAGGTCCAAATCATTACACAACCAGTTGCAAGACAATCTCATGGTGATTTCCTGAACTTCAGGTTTATTACGCATGTATTCATGTTGTGTTAGTGACTTTTTGTTATCTCCTGTCTTCTACAGTCTTTCTTCCATACAGTGCTGGAAAACAGCCACATGTGCGAGACACTGGTGGACAACAATCTGCGGGTCACCAATTGGAACCGAAAGCTTGGCTGCAAGTGCCAGTACAAGCACATTGTGGATTGGTGTGGCTGCTCACCAAATGACTTTAAGCCACAGGACTTCATAAGACTTCAGGTAAAGAGAGCCTCTTCTGGCTGCCCGCACACAGTACGTTCCTAGGGAGGAATGATTTTAAGTGGAAGCTTTGGATTGACCCTGCAAGGCATTTATGTTGTGATGCTGTATGCGGTCCGGTAATTTGGAGAATTTGAATTCCAAACCTGGTTTGAGAATTTTAGTTGTCTGTTTCCCCCTAAAGATTAATCTAATATCAGTTAAGAGATTTTTATATTAATTTGTGAGTAGGCATCACTGCCAAAGCTGACTGACCCTATGTTGCCTTGTGAAGGTGATACTGAGCCATTTGCTTTAAATGCTGTGGCCCCTCAGTGAAAGTGCTGTTAGAGTTCCAGAATTTTGAGTTGGCAAAAATATTTTTCCAAGTTCTGACAAAGGATTGCTCAAACTGAAATGTTAGCTGTGATTTCTGTCCACAGATGCTGCCAGACCTTCTGAGGTTTTCCAGCAATTTCTATTTTTGTTCCTGATTTATTGTATCCGCAGTTGTTTCGGTTTTTACTAAGTCAAGAGGGTGTGTGGGACTTGGAGGGGAACTTGCAAATCATTGTGTTCCTATTTCCTGCTGCCTGTCATTCCGTCTGGTATTGGTCATAAGTTTGGGATGTGGTATGGAAAAACCATAGTGAACTGAACATGAAGCTGTTGGAGGGAGTTAAAAAAAACCCGCTGCTTCACGAGTCTTATGCAGGGAAGGAAATCTGTTATCCTTAACTGTTTGTGTCCAGTCCCATTCTATTGCAGTTGACTTTTGACTGCCCTCTTAAGTTAGCAATGTAGGCTAGGATTTTTGAGAACCATCCTGTGACTTGAGGGAGGTTGTAAAGTTGGACACCAAGCCACTGCCCCTATTCCCATCACCTACCCCTCCACTGGATTATGTTCTCAGAAGGGGAGGTGTCAGACCGCCCACTCACTTATTGTCTGCTTAAAGCTCCCAAGGCTTTCTTCCAAAGCATGGGGAGGTGTGAAGTTGTCATGTGGTGTAGTGAAGTCACCAAATGTTTTTGTTGACTGAGTGGGTATCACTGTTACAGCGTGGTTTCTCCTTTTTTCTAATGATGCCCCCTCCCATTTGAGGTAGTCACCTGAACTGCATGATTCCCCCACATCCTGATCACCATCTACAGCCCCCATCTCCAAACCCCACTCTGACCCACCCAGCCCCTGTGAAATCTTTGAATTACCTTTAATTCTTCTTTTCTGGTTCCATAGCGTCTTTTCTTCAGTAATGTTATGTTGTCCCAACAGTGGCCACAATCTATGTGGCACTGTTCGACTAGGGAGCTGCCGACAGTTTGATTAGCCAACAGCTCTTGAAAAGGAAGCTTCTCCCAGAAAGTGGTGGAGTCCTGTCTCAAGCCAGTCAATGGCCCAACAGCCAAAAATGTCTGCAGGGCAATTTAACTAAGCAGAAACAGGCTCATCCCTGACTTTTCAGTCAGTGACAGAGCAACCAGGTCTGCATATAATTCTGACTGTGAGCAGCAATAGTTCAAGAGAAAGATCTGTAATATTCACTATACCATACAGCAAGAATGGTTCCTGGGATGGGGAGAGATCATATTCTCCTTCCTTATCCTTGAATAATTATGTAACTGCAAAATCAAAAACTTGGTGTCAGAGCCTGAATGTAACCAACCACATTTGCAAAGCTATTTCCTTTATAGAGAACTGGTAGAAAAAGATGGCAGTAGAGTAGAAAATAGGAGGATTCACAGAGTATTTGGAGGGGTGAGAGTAAGGGGGAGTGTAATGAGGTCTAAATTTGGCTCTATGCAAATACACAGTGTAGTAGGAAAAAGATTTATGCACTTCTGTGACTTGGAAATATATCATAATGTGAGCAACTTGGCTTACAAACGAGCAGGACTGGATACTAAATATATTAGGATATAGGTGTTCAGGAAGGATAGGGGAGGAAAGAAATAAGATAGCAGTATTGACTAAGAAGAGGACATTATAGACCTGAAGAGGACTTAGAGGTTAAGATCAGAATCTATATGCTTGGTGTTCACTAAGTAGCATGACATTGCAAAATTTGTTCTGTAAACCAGCTACCAGTAGGAAGGGTATACAGAATTTACAAGGAAATTACAGAGAGATATATGATTTATCAAGTGCAAATAATCTTTGGTAAACAAGAACTCGAGTATTGCTGACTGAAGACACATTTTATTGAAGATTTTTAGAACATTTTGCAAGGATACCAATTCAAGGGAATAAACCAACTTCATGAGAAGTGATTGCTGATTGCTTTGCAAGTGAACTTTGATCGCTAGAGGCATTGCCATGGAGAATGCACCTGCTAATGCTGGGCTTTGTTCAAATTTTAAAGCAGGCACGTTTTTCTGGTTCGTAAATTAATCAGCAAATAATTGTCATTTATTTTGTTGAGTTGAAACAGGTGCAGTAGAATCATACAGTACAGTGGAGGCCTTTCAGCCCATCAAGTTTATACCACCAAAAATACACTATGACCTGCACTGGTCGCACTTTCCTGTACAAGGCCCATAGCCTTGAATGTTATGACACTTCAAGTGCTCATCCAAGTACTTTTTAAAGAATATGAGGTTACCCACCATGGTTACCAGGATCAACTATCCTTCCAGGCAGTGCATTCCAGATCCCCACCACCCTTTGGGTGTTAAGTCCCCTTGTTATTAACCCTTCAGTAAAGGGGAACAGCTGCTTGGTATTAACGCTCTCCATGCCTCTCATAATGTTATACACATCTATCATGACCACCCTTCACCTTCTCTGTTCTAGAGAAAACAAACCGAGCTTATCCAGCCTCTCTTCATAGCTGAAATGCCCTATCCCAGGCAACACCCTGGTGAATCTCCTTTGTACCCTCTCCAGTGTACTCACATCCTTTCTGTAGAACAGTGACCAGCACTGCACGCAGTACTCCAGCTGTGGCTTATCCAATATTTTATACAGCTCAACGTGACCTCCTTGCTCTTATAATCTATGCCTCATAAAGACTGACGTCCCGTATAGCTTCTTAACTGTAATTAACTTGTTCTACCACCTTCAGGGACCTGTGGGCAAGCACCCCAAGATCCCTCATTTCCTCTGAGCTTCCTAGAATCTTGCCATTCATTGAGCACTCCCTTGCTTTGTTCTTTCTTTTAAAGTGCATCACTTCACATCATTTAACAGGGTTAAATTTCATCTGCCACTGATCTGCCTATCTGAACAATCTCTTTACATCCTCCTGTAATATACGACCTTCTTTGTCACTGTCAACCACCCAGCCAGTCTTTCCGTCCTCCACATACTTACTTAGCATCCCTCTCTCATTCTCATCTACATCATTTATAAATATCACAAACAATAAGAGACCCAACACTAAGCTCTAGAACATAGAACATAGAACAGTACAGCACAGTACAGGCCCTTCGGCCCACAATGTTGTGCTGACCTGTTATCCTACTAAGATCAATCTACCCTGCATACCCTACATTTTACTATCCTCCATGTACCTATCCAAGAGTCGCTTAAAAGTCTCTAAAGTATCTGACTCCACTATCACTGTCAGCAGCACATTCCACACGCCCACCACTCTCTGTATGAAGAATCTATCTCTGACATCTCCCCTATACCTTCCTCCAATCACCTTAAAATTATGCCCCCTCGTAAAAGTCATTTCTGCTCTGGGAAAAAGTCTCTGACTATCCACTCTATCTATGCCTCTCATCACCTTGTAAACCTCTATCAAGTCACCTCTCATCCTTCTTCGCTCCAATGAGAAAAGCCCTAGCTCCCTCAACCATTCCTCATTAAGACCTGCCCTCCAGACCAGGCAGCATCCTGGTAAATCTCCTCTGCACCCTCTCTAAAGCTTCCATATCTTTCCTATAATGAAGTGACCAGAACTGTGTGGTCCACCTAGGGTTTTATAGAGCTGCAGCATAACCTCATGGCTCTTAAACTCAATTCCCCTGCCAATGAAAGTCAACACACCATATGTCTTCTCTGTGGTATTCCACTGCACACCAAGCTCAAGACACACAGCCTTCTACTACCATCCTCTGTCTCCTATTACAAAGCCAATTTTGGGTAAACTTGTTAAGTTACCTTGTATCCCATAAGCTTTTATCTTCTTTATTATTTCCCCATGTGGGACCTTGACAAAGACCTTACTGAAGTCCATATAAACTCCATCAACTGTGCTACAGTTAGTGAAGCACTTGGTCATCTCCTTGAAGATTACCTCCAGATTTGTTGGCATAACCTGCCTCTGACAAAGCCAAGTTGACTATCCCTGTTCAAACCTTAGCTCTGGGACGGCACGGTGGCTCAGTAGTTAGCACTGCTGCCACACAGTGCCAGAGACCTGGGTTTGATTCCACCCTCGGGCAACTGTCTGTGTGGAGTTTGCAAATTCTCCCCATGTCTGCGTGGGTTTCCTCCGGGTGCATTGGTTTCCACCCACAGTCCAAAGATGTACAGGTTAGGTAGATAGGCCATGGTAAATTGCCCATACTGTCCAGGGATATGTAGGCTAGGTGGATTAGCCATGGGAGTTGCAAGATCTCAGGGATAGGATAGGGGTTAGGTCTGGGTTGGATGCTCTTTGAAGGCTCAGTGTAGATGTGATGCGCTGAATAACCTGCTTCCACAATGTAGGGATTTTATGATTATGTAAATGGAAATTAAGTTTCTCCTTCGCTATTTTCTCTAATAGTTTCTCCATCACTGATGTCAGTCTCATTGATGTACCCTGGTTCGCCAATGTTCACCATTGTTTCCTGGTGTATCTCTATTACTTTTCTTGTAAAGTGGAATGACATTAACTGTCCTCCAGGCCTCTGGCCTCTCCGCTGTAGCCAGAGACATTTAAAAAATTTTAATCAGAGCCACTATAATTTCCTCCCTCATCTCCAACAACACCAATGTTTATAGATGCATCATAGAAAGCATTCTGTCCGAATGCATCATGGCCTGGCATGGCAACTGCTCTGCCCAGGACAGAAAGAAACTACAGAGAAAGTTGTGAACACAGCCCGGTCTATCACTCATGCCAACCTTCCAACCATTGACTCCATCTATACTTCTAGCAGCTTCGGAAAGGTAGCCAACGTAATCAAAGAAACCCCCGTCCCGATTATAGTATCTTTCAACCTCTTCCATTGGGCAGAAGGTACAAAAGCTTAAACACATGTACCAACAGATTCAAGAACAGCTTCTTCCTTGCTGTTATTAGACTTCTGAATGGACCTCACATTTCAAATTTAATGTTGACCTTGCTCTTTGTGCACCTTCTGTGCAGCTGTAACATTGTATTCCTCGTTCTGTTCTATTACCCTTACGCACTTCATATTATATGATCTGCCGTACTGCATTCAAAACAAAACTTTTCACTGTACCTAGGTTCTTGTGACAATAATAAATGAAATGAAATCAAAGAGTACAGCACCAATACCTATATCACTAGCATTAATAGCCACCTTTACATAATTAGGTGTGGCTAACACTGGGGCAGCAGTTAACACAGCTTTCAGGCCTTCAAATGCCTTCAGATATTCCTGCATCCACTGAAATTTTCTGTACTCCTTCAACAAGTCAGTTAGTGGAGTACAAACTGAATAAAACCCACTCAATCCCAGGAATCATAGTACTTTCCTCTTCATTGGTGATGTGGGAAATTCTCCAAAAATATTTGCTTTCACATCCTGTGGGGCCATCTTTGCATGTCCAATGATATGGCCTAGGAATGTAACTTGGACTTTTGCGAACTCACTCTTCACCAAGTTTATCACCAAACCCGCCTCCCGAAGTCGATCAAACAGTTCCGAAAGATGCTTCATCTGTCCCTTCCAGATGTGACTAAAATTTACCAGATTGTCAATGTACATTACACAATTGGGTAATCCCAAAAGGACTTTATTGGTTAGTCTTTGAAATGTGGCTGCCGCATTTTTCATACCAAATGGTATGACTTTAACTAGTTCCGTCCATTTGGTGCCATGAAAGCCGAAATTGTCATCGCTGTTTTGGATAAAGGTACCTGCCAGTATCCTCTGAGTAAGCCCCCAACTTAGAAATAAAAATTGCTTGTCCCACCTTCTCAATACAGTCTTCCAAACATGGAATAGGATATGAATCAGAATTTGAAATAGCATTGACTTTGCGATAGTCCACAACTAATCGTTGGGTACTATCTGATTTTGGCACCATTACTATGGGTGAGTTCCATTCGCTGCAACTCACTTTGATTATGCTGTCTTTGAGCAAGCGCTCAATCTCTTCTTGAATCTGTGATAATTTTAGATGGTAATGTCTATAAGGATATTGCTTAATTGGAACAATATTTCCTATATTTACATCATGCATAATCAGAGTAGTACTTCCCAGCTCATTCCCACATATCTGTCTATGTGATTGTGATAACTCAGATCATTTCAATTTTCCTCTGAAAGATAACTCAATAATTTATCCCAATTTTTGAGTACTTCCTCATGGTCTAATTTAGTTTAGAGGAATGTCCAATTCAGAATCGTCTGAACTTGGTGTTGTAACTAGTAACATATTCTCCTTTTGCTTTCCTTCCCTATCAAAATACTTTTTGGGCATATTCACATGATACACTCTGCTAGATTTCTTTCTATTTGGCATTCTTATCAAATAATTCACCTCACTCAATTTCCTTTTGGTTTGATAAGGCCCACTAAACTTTGCTTTTACAGGTTCACCTATCACTGGAAGTGATGCTAACAGTTTATCTCCACTAACAGAATTGAGAATTTTTGATTTGTTGTCTTCCTCCTGTTTCATCAGATGCTGTGCGACTTTCAAATACTGTCTCACCAACTCACTCACTCTATTTAATCTTTCCCTAAAATTTGACTCCACAGTCCATATATGTGGTCTCTGAACTCTGACTCGCCAATTTCTCCTTAATTAATTTCAGTGGCCCTTTCACCTCCTGGCCAAAAACTAATTTAAATGAATTTAGTTCATTCATTGAGTGCATCTCTAATTGCAAAAAGTACAAATGGAATTCCTTTATCTTAATCCTCCTTGACTATAAGCCCTTAACATGGTCTTGTTCTAATGCTCCCTATGATTCTGGACTGTACGCAGTGGATTTGAATTGTTTTATTCTGAAGTTATCCATAACTTCCTTGAATAATTTTGATGTAAAATTTGACCCTTGATCCGATTGTATCTCTGTGAGTAGCTTGTATCTTGTAAAAGATTTGAGTAACTCTTCTACAATCTTTTTAGTCATGGTACTACGTAATGGAATGGCCTTTGGAAATCTAGTGGACACATCCATTATGGTCAACAAATACTGAATCCTATTTTTTGTTTCAGATAGGGGTCCTACACAATCAATTAAAACTCTTGTGAAAGGTTCCTCAAAAGCAGGAATAGGTATTAATGGTGCTTGTTTTAATCACTGCCTGAGGTTTTCCAATTACCTGACATGTATGACATGCCTGGCAAAATTCAATCTCATACTTATGCAGTCCAAGCCAATAAAAATATCTTTTTCTTTTGGCTTGAGTTTTCCTTACTCCCAAATGACATCTTACTGGTAATTCATGTGCTATCCACAACACTTCCTTTCTGTAACCCACCAGTAATACCACTTGATGAACTTCTGCCCATTTCTCATCCACCTGGATATGTGATGGTCTCCATTTCCTCATCAGGACCTCATTTTTAAGACAGTAATATTCTGGGATACACTCCGATTCTTCTTCTGTGTATGATTTTTGATACAACTGCTTTAGTTCATTTTTCTCTTATAATTCAGCTAATTTCACTGAACTAAAAATATCCACTTTGGCCTCCATCTGTTCTTATTTTTTTCTCCACCATTTGAACACATGGTCTCTCATATTCCTTATCTTTTTTGTTCTTTGATTTCTCCTCCTGTTACGACCTGTGGATTTGTGACCTTGTTACCACACAGTCAGGAAAATTCCCAGTATATACTTCTTTAATGCCTCAGTTGCCTGATTTTCTGCTAGCTTTTCAACCACATTAGGCATTGCTCCCACCTGTGATTCAGCTACCACCTATATGATTACCAAGGATAAACTGTATTTCTGGAACCGAGAATTTCTTAATTACTCCTACTGCCACTTTTCACCAGACTCTCCATCCTCACTATATTTAATGAAGCACTGCTCTTCCCACCATAAATTCCACATATTGCCACCTTTTCTGGCAATGCTGCTTCTGAATTACATATCTCCTCATCTCTCACTATCAAAGATTGACTTGTTCCAGTGTCTTTTAAAATTTTAATTTCTTGCCCTGCTCCTCCTGGCATACATGCACCCATGCAAGTGAATTCTTTAAAGAGATCTGGCACTTTCTTTTCAACCAACCCCTGACCGGGAAGTACGTTCTTTTGTAGTTTCTTAGCTTTCAGTGTGCTTTCCTTTACCAGTTCAACAAAACTCATTGGCTTATCCTGTTTTCCTACACCCATTTTCCCAGTCCTTTTTCTAAACTACCAACGCTGCAACTTCATGTGGCCTACTTTATTACAGTGAAAACACATAAACTTTGTTAATGTCTTTTCCCCTAAAGTTTTAGAGTAGATTTGTAGCTGGGGTTGTGGTTGGTTGGCTCAACGAGCTGGTTCATTGTTCCACAAACATTTCATTACCCTGCTGGGTAACATTGTCAGTGCAACCTCCGATGAAGCGCCGTTATGTTTTCCCACCTGGTTTTTAAACTCTGGAATCCGTTGAGCTGGATTACCGATCTCGGAACTAACCACAAGACTCCTACGACCACTGGCCATTAGAGTAGCACACAAACCCATATCAACCCTATGACAACTGCTCACCGAACCAAAGACCCACAACGCACTATGGACAGGACCAATGCCACATACAAGATTCCATGCAGAGACTGTAACAAACACTACATCAGACAAACAGGAAGGAAATTAACAACAAGGGTACACGAACACCAATTGGCTATAAAAGACACGACCAATTCTCACTCATCTCTATCCACATGGATAAAGAGAACCACCAATTCGATTGGGACAACACCAAGATTCTGGGATAAGCAAAGCGGAGACAGGCACGGGAGTTCCTAGAAGCCTGGTACTCCACTAAAAAAGCCATCAACAAACACAGAGAACTCAACCCCATATACACTCCATTGCGAAGGGAAACCGGAAATGAGGTAATCCAGCTCAACGGACTCCAGAGTTTAAAAACCAGGCGGGAGAACACAACGGCGCTTCATCTGAGGCTGCACTGATGATGTTACCCAGCACGGTAATGAAATGTCTGCGGAACAATGAACCAGCTCGGCGAGCCAACCAACCACAACATCTCTTTTCCCCTGATGGGTTTCCTTTTTACCCTGTGGTAAACTATCTTCACTATCTTCAATTAGATCTTATTTTCCCTTACCACCTGAGGATTTCTCTTTTCCCCAAATTCTATCCCTCACAGATTGAAAGTGATGTTGGAAGCCAGACTTTGATTTCTGAACCAACTCAATCATCAGCCATTTCTACTGCTAATCCTGCAGTCTTAACTCTCTGCTCTTCCACATGCATTCTCACTAGTTCAGGAAGTGAATTTTTGAACTCCTTTAAGAGTGTCATATGTTTGATCTATTTTCAATGCCCTTATCCAACTATCAAAATTACTTTCTTTGATCTTTTCAAACTCAATGAACATTTGACCACGTTCCTTCCTTAGATTCCCAAAAAGTTGTCTCTAGGCTTTTGGTACTAGCTCATATGCACTTAAGATGGCATTTTTCACCTCTTTATATTCTCCAGACACCACCTCTGATAGTGATGCAAATACTTTACTACCTCTACCTACCAACTTTGATTGGATCAACAATACCCATGTGGTCATCTGCCATTTCAATTGTTTAGCCACTTTCTCAAATGAAATGAAAAGGCCTTCTACATCCTTCCCATTGAACTTAGGCAATTCTTGGACATATTTAAACAGATTCCCACCAGGGTTTTGGCTACGATGGGATTGCTCTCCATCGCTGTCCTCATCACTACCCCTACCTTTCACCTCTACCTCTGCGATTTTAAGTCAACTTTGAGTTTTCAGTTCAAAACGCTGAAGCCCAAAAACACACTCTTTCTCCCTTTCTTCTGCTTTTAATCATAATTCAGATTGTTTCATTTCCTTTTCATGTTCAAGTTGCTTCATTTACAATTGAACTTTAGTCATTTTCAAAGATTCAGATGGCATTCCTGGCAATTGTAAATGCTGCACGATTGCCACAATTATTTCCCCTTCTGTCAATGACACAGGCAATCCCAACTCCAGCTTGTTTGCAATTCCAAAAGCTTTGCCTTGCTCACTTTCTGTAAAACTCCCAAAGTGACTTCTTCTACCACCAGGAAACTCTTAATGACTGAAAGAACCATTATTACACAAGGCACAGCTTGTGTAAACATCTGTTTAAACCAACTGAATGCAATACCCGAAATAATAAAACACTAACACTCACCACTCACTGCCTTTGAGTCCAGTAATCCTAAACACAACCTAGAATTTGAGATTTTGATCCACGATGAGCCTCCAGTTTGTTATGGACCAGACCAAACCCCCCTCAGTTTCTATTATAATAGCCTTGACTCTACATTTTCCTTATTTTAAAGGCAAGCGCCCAGTGTTGCATTCAGGATGCAGTTCAATTGGTCAAATTACCAGTCTTTAAACAAAGCACACTTTATTCATACACTATAGTTAAAATACAACAAAATAAAGAAAAATTGGAATAAATCTATCAGAAAACATAACAGAATAATAGATTATTACACAACCAAATAGTAACTGTTCTAATATAGTCACATCCCATAAGCATACCCCTGGTAAAGGCAAATTCAGTAAAATAGATTATCTCACATGCAATTCTCGAGTCCAGGAGGAAAATGATCAAGGGAATACTCCGAGAGAATAGCAGGGACAGATGCACTGTAGCTTTCAAATCAAGCAACTGCTACTGAAAAACTAAACCCAAAAATACTGACTCTGGGGGAACCTGACCCCACCCATTCAGGCTGCTTCTCTTGTTCCAACTTTTAAAAAACCCAACGCCTCACAAGCTGTTTACTTTATTAGATGCAGGTGGATGGCTCTGTCTTAAAACCTATCTTCAGAAAACACCAGGACAAAATATACCTCAAAGGCGTAGTATTATCACACCAAGACCATGTTTGATCCTGGCCCTTGCTTTTGCTGCCTATCACTTTTATCTTGCCCTCGATTCCCAGTCCTCTGACTCCTTGCATAGGTTCCTAGCCCTCTGTCATTTTGCTTTAAAGCCTCCCCAACTACTCTAGCAAATGTACTCCCAAGTCTTCAGTCCCAGCCCTGCACTCGTGTTATCCATCCGGTTTGTACTGGTCCCACCTCCTGTAGAACTGGACCCAATGTCCCAGGAATCTGAAACCCTCCCCCTCACACAGTCTCTTCAGCCTCATATCCATCTAAAATATCCTGCTGTTTCGACTCTTACTAGCACCTGGCACTGGTAGTCATCCTAAGATCACTACCTCTGAGGTCCTACTTTTCAACTCAGTTCCAATTTCCCTGTACTCTGTCTCTACGACCTTGTCGCTTTCTTTTTATCTATCGTTTTCATTATCGTATATCATGACCACTGGCTGTTCCCCTCAACCACCACACGACCGCCAACAGCATTACCACCATCACCACCACCAGGTGGTCCTGTAGCTATTCTGTGACACCTTTGCCCCTAGCACCAGGGAAGCAACATACCAGTCATGTTTGCAGCTACAGATTCATCTTTGTATTCCCCTTACAATTGAATCCCCTATAACTATTGCGTCATCACACATTTTACTCCTACCCTGTGCAGCAGAACCAACTGTGGTGCAACAAATTTAGTTGTGAAAAGTGGTATATCTATCTTGCAGGAGAGTAGCCCCGGAGACTCCTGCACTTCCTGCCTAGTCCTCTTGCCCTGCCTGTGGAGTTTTAGTCTGATATTTGAGCACCTCTCTCTACATGCTACAAACGACACTCTCCACCTCTCGGAAGCTCCACAGTGTCCCCAGCCTAGGCTCCAGCTCCAAAACCCAGAATTCTAGGAGCTGCAGCTGGAGATACTTACACACATGCTGGCCCCAGGCACTAGAAATGTTCCTGGCTTCCCACATAGAACATGAAGAGCACATCATAGCTTTAAGCTCTCCAGCCAGAATGTGCCCCCAAACCTTTTGGAAGATGTTTAATATCAAATAATACCAACTACTCTAGGCCCTTATTTCCTTATCCTCAGTTCTATAGAATATAGTCTTCACGAAATATAAAGTATAATAAAAAGCAAAAAGCACCTCCCCCTCTCTGCACTGAATACCTACTGTGCTTCACATTTCAAGGGAGCACACATTCACTCTGGCTGTGCCTCAACAAGACGTACTTTCTCCCAAATACTTGTGCAAAGCTTACTGACTCTTCTGAACTTCTGAACTTTCTAATTGATATGTGGAACCAAAAACCCTTTGGTTCACTTTTGACAATTTACTGCATAATATTTTGAGTCACATTTGTCAGGCCTTCCAAAAGTATTTTTTTATAGAATCCCTACATTGTGGAAACAGGCCCTTCGGTCCAACAAGTCCACACTGAACCTCAGAGCAGCCCACCCAGACCCATCCCCCTATAACCCACCTAATCTACAACTCCCTGAACACTATGGGCAATTTAGCATGGCCAATCCACCTAACCTGCACATCTTTGGACTGTGGGAGGAAACCAGAGCACCTGGAGGAAACTGACGCAGACATGGGTAGAATGTGCAAACTCCACACAGACAGTCCCTGGAATCAAACCCGGGTCCCTGGCGCTGTGAGGCAGCAGTGCTAACCACTGTGCCGCCCCATTTTATTCCATTTGGTTGTAATTCTTCACTTGTATATTAGCCAGCACTTACATTTGCGTGATCTTGAAAGGCTGTGGCCATGGAATTGTCTATCATCCGTGATCAGCCAAGAGTCCAATTTGTCTCTTGAAGGCTGCTGGAAATGACAGCTTTCTCAAGTTTTTTTTTTAAAGCAAGTAAAAACAAAATACTACACTGTTTCTCTCTCCACAGATGCAGACAGTCCTGCTGAATTTTTAAGTAATTGGACAGCTTGTGTTTGTCCTGCGTTATGTGTATAGAAAATATTTGGGCAATTTTCCACTTTGCTGGCCTGATGCCAGTGTTGTAGTTATGCTGAGGCAGCTTGGCGAGGGGAGCTGTTAATTCTGAAGCGCAGGTTTTCGGTCTTATTTCTGAAATGTTTTCCAAGGCTTTAATCTTTGTATCCAGTGCCTTCAGATTCCCTGAGCAACTCACTCCTGATAGTATGCTATTCTCATAGATTCATATAGTGCAGAAAAGGCCCTTCAGCCCATTGAGACTGCATTGACATAGTTACCACAAAAGGTGCACTCGTCCCAATTTCCTTCACTTGTCCTAAATCCTTGAATGTTATGATATTTAAGTGCTCATCCAAATATTTTATAAAGGTTGTAAGGTTTCTAGCCTCCAGTACCTTTCCAGCCGTGTATTCCAAATTCCCACCACCCGCTAAGTGAAAATGCTTTTACCAAATCCCCTCTGAATCTCCTGCCCCTTATCCTAAAACTATGCCGTGTTGTGATTGACCCCTCAACCAAGGGGAACAGCTACTGTCTATTCACCCTGTCCGTACTTCTCATAATCTTATACACCTCAATCATGTTGCGCCCACCCCTCCCACCTCAACTTTCTCTGCTGTAAGGAAAACAAGCCTGTCTAGTCTCTCCTTATAGCTCAATTTCTCCTTCCTAGGCAACATCCTGGCAAACCTCCTCTGTGTCCCCTTTGTGTTGTCACATCCTTCCTGTTGTGAGGTGACCAGAACTGCACACAGTACTCCATGTGTGGCCTAACTAATGCTCTGTACAACTCCACATTACCTCCTTGCTCTTATACTCTAGTCACGACTGATGAAAGCAAGTGTCCCAAATGCCGTTTTAACTATCCTAAACACGAACTTTGTCAACTTCAGGGATCTGTGAATAATTACCCCAAGATCTCTCTGTTCTTCTAAACTACCCAATGTCTGCCATTCATTAAATATTCCCTCATCTGGTTTCTTCTTTTGAAGTGCATCACCTTGCACTTATCAGGGTTAAATACCATCTGCCACTGTTTTGCCCATCTGACCAACCCATCTATATTTTCCTGCAACCTACAACCATCTTCTTCACTAATAACCACTCTACCAATCTTGATGTAATTTGCAAATTTGCTTAATCTTCCCCACCCCCCGACATTTTAATCTAAGTGATATATGTATATAAGAACCAATAAGAGTCCCAGTACTGATTTGTGTGGTACGCTGCTGGACACCAGCCTCCAGCACTCAAACAGCTTCTACTACTACGCTTTGTGTCCTATCACTAAGGCAGTTTCTGATCCATCTCTCCACAATTAATCTCCCATGTGGGACCTTGCCAAAAGCTTTTCTAAGATCCATATACGTTATACCAGCTGAACTTCCTCATCCACATACTTGATCACATTTTCAAAAAATTCCAGCAAATTTGTTCGGCATGATCCTCCCACTGCTGACTGTCCCTATTTAACTCATGCCTTTCCAAGCGTGTATTAATTTGTTCCTCAGAATTTTCTTCAGTAGGTTTCCTACCACTGGTCTGTAATTTCCTTATACATCTCTACCACCCTTCTTAAAAAGAAAAACAGAACCGCATTAGCCTTCCTCCAGGCCTCTGGTACTCTCTGTGACCAGAGAGGAATTAAAAATTTGTGTCAGAGCCACTGCAATTTCCTGCCTCACCTCCCACAGGAGCCTGGAGTGTAATTCATCCAGCCCAGGGGATTTATCTGTTCTTAAGCTTGACAGAGCCTCTAATATCTCCCCATTTCCTATGTCAATCTGTGCAAGTTCCTCACGGTCCCTATTCCTGAAATCCATACCTACGTTCTCCTTTTTCACAGTGAAGACCAAAGAGCAATATTCATTTAACACCCTTACAATATCCTGTGGCTTCACACACAGGTTACCCCTTCGGCCCCTAAAATTCATTCCTGCTCTTCCTGTATTCCTCTAGGGCCACAGCTGAATTGGTCCCCTTGGACTTGCTGAAAGTCCTCCTCTTTTTCCTGATCCAGTCCCAAATTTTCAGAGACATCCAGGGGTCTCTGGACTTATTGCTCCTACATTTCCCTCTAAAAGGTACACGTTGGACCTGTACTCTTCCCAGCTCCTTTTTGAATGCCCCCCATTTCTTCATTGTAGACTTACTCACAAAAAGCTGTTCCCAATCTACTGTGCTCAGATCCTGTTTTATTTTAATAATAAAGTGTGCCTTTCCCCTGATCCAAAGCAGGCCATCATTTTCCTTGTCCAGAAAAAATTTGAACTGCACTGTCTTGTGGTCACTATCGCTAAAATGTTGACCCACTGTCACATCAAACACTTGTCCAGCTTTCCCCAGAACTAGATTCAGCACTGTGCCATCCGTTGTTGGGCCTTCTATGTATTGACAGAGAAAAACTTCCCTGATTACATTTCAAGCAATCCAACCCCTCTAAACCCTTAACACTATGAGTATCCCAATTTATGTTGGGAAAATTGAAATCCCTAGTATAATTACCCACTTATTACTCTTACCAGCCTCTGTAAACTGCCTACGTGTTTGTTCCTCTATTTCCTGCTACTCTCTGGGAGCCTATAATACAATCCCAGTAAAGTGGCTGCCCCCTGAACATTCCTAAGTTCTACCCACAAAGCCTCAATTGAGGACCGTTCCAAGATATCATCTCTCCTTACTGCCGTAATTAACTCCTTAATTAATAGTGCTGCGCCACCACCCATTTTACACCCTTCTTTGTCTTGCCTAAATATCCTGTAGCTCAGGATGTTAAGTTGCCAGTCCAACCCTTCCTCAACCATGTTTTTGTGGTGACAACGATATCATATTTCCATGTGTCAATCCACGCCATTAACTCATCAGTATTACCTATTACACTCTTAACATCAAAGTAAAGACCATCCAGCTTTGCCTTTCTCTCTTGTCACTGAATATAGCTGAACTCACTCTGACTTGCATCCGTTGCAGTTGTGTAATGTGTCTCTGTTTCACTGATATTCTGTGTCTCCTCCTGCTGCCAGGCTAGATTAAATGGCACCAGCAAACCTACCTGCAAGGATGTTAGTCCCATTGTGGTTCATGGGACCATGAACATCACATTTATACATGTCCCATGTTCCCCAAAAGTGGTCCCAGTGATCCAGGAATCTAAAACCCTTCCTATTGCACCGACTTTTGAGCCATACATTCATCTGTCCTCTTGTCCTATTTCTAAACTCACTAGCATGTCCGGCAGAAGATGCAAAAGCTTACATGCATGTATCAACAGGTTCAAGAACAGCTGCTTCCTGCTGTTATTAGAGTTGTGAATGGACCTCTCAAATTTCAAATGTAATATTGATCTTGCTTTTTTTATGCACCTTCTTTGCAGCCGTAACTTTGTATTCCTCACTCTGTTCAATCACCCTATGATCTTTGTATGTTATGATCTGCCTGTACTGCATGCAAAATAAAACTTTTCACTGTATTTAGGCATATATGATAATAATAAATCAAACTAAATCACTTGGCACTGGGAGTAATCCAGAGATTACAACCATTGAGGTCCAGCTTTTTAATCTACTCCCTAGCTCCCTGAATTTTTGATGCAAAACCTCATTCCTCACTTTGCCCATATCATTGGTATCACCATGTCCCACAAACTGTAACTCATTAGTGCCACCTTTCAGCATGCTCTCCAGCCGTTCATTAACGTCCCTGACCCTGGCACCAGGGAGGCAACACACCAAGCTGGAGTCACATCTAGGCCGCAGAAACGTCTCTCTGCTCCTCTGATTAAGGAGTCCCCTAATACTATTGGTCTTCCTTCGCCAACCCTCCTCCCAATACACAAAGAATATGCTGGCAGAGTCTTGGATTTTGTTGATAAAGTGTGATTCTATAAGTATGTCAGGCTGCTCCTTAACTAGTTTGTGAGGTGATTTTGCTGAATTTTGCAGACATCTTCATGTATTAGTAAGGTCAACTAGGCTGGATGTGACATTGTCATTTCTCAATCCTGGATTGAGAAGTTGTACTGCCATGATACAACTAAATGGCTTAGGGCATTTGAGAGTCAGCCATATGGTCTGGAGTAGAGCTGGATGAACGCAGCAGGCCAAGCAGCATCATAGGAGCAGAAAGGCTGATGTTTCGGGCCTAGACCCTTCGTCAGAAAAGGGGGAGGGG
>NC_063354.1:47137975-47138237 GCF_021869965.1 Rhincodon typus | reverse complement strand
CCCACCCACCTTCCTGCAAAAATGCTATCCCCTATTCCCAATTCCTTCGCCTCCGCCGCATCTGCTCCCAGGATGAGGCATTCCACTCCCGTACATCTCAGTTGTCCTCGTTTTTCAAGGACCGTAACTTCCCCTCCTCGGTGGTCGAGAACGCCCTCAACCGTGTCTCCCACATCTCCCGCACCTCATCCCTCACACCCCGTCCACGCAATAAAAACCAAAAAAGAATCCCCCTCGTCCTCACGTACCACCCCACCAACCT
>NC_063354.1:47108267-47137875 GCF_021869965.1 Rhincodon typus | reverse complement strand
CTCCGACACTTCCGCCATCTGCAATCCGACCCCACCACCAAAGACATCTTTCCCTCCCCACCCTTATCTGCTTTCCGGAGGGACAACTCTCTCCGTGACTCCCTTGTCCGCTCCACACTCCCCTCCAGCTCCACCACACCCGGCACTTTTCCCTGCAACCGCAGGAAGTGCTACACCTGCCCCCATACCTCCTCCCTCACCCCCATCCCAGGCCCCAAGAAGACTTTCCACATCAAGCAGATGTTCACCTGCACATCTGCCAATGTGGTATACTGCATCCGCTGTACCCGGTGTGGCTTCCTCTACATCGGGGAAACCAAGCGGAGACTCGGGGACCGCTTTGCAGAACACCTACGCTCGGTTCGCAACAAACAACTGCACCTCCCAGTCGCGAACCATTTCAACTCCCCCTCCCATTCCTCAGACGACATGTCCATCCTGGGCCTCCTGCAGTGCCACAACGATGCCACCCGAAGGTTGCAGGAACAGCAACTCATATTCCGCTTGGGAACCCTGCAGCCCAATGGTATCAATGTGGATTTCACAAGTTTCAAAATCTCCCCTCCCCCCACCGCATCCCAAAACCAGTCCAGCTCGTCCCTGCCTCCCTAACCTGTTCTTCCTCCCACCTATCCCCTCCTCCCACCTCAAGCCGCACCTCCATCTCCTTCCGACCCACCTCCATCCCGCCCCCTTGACCTGTCCGTCCTCCCTGGACTGACCTATCCCCTTCCTAACTCCCTACCTACACTCACCTTTACTGGCTCCATCCCCGCCTCTTCGACCTGTTTGTTTCCTCTCCACCTATCCTCTCCTCTATCCCTCTTCTATCCGCCTCCCACTCTCTCCCTATTTATTTCAAAACCCCCTTCCCCTCCCCCTTTTCTGATGAAGGGTCTAGGCCCGAAACGTCAGCCTCTCTGCTCCTATGATGCTGCTTGGCCTGCTGTGTTCATCCAGCCCTGCACCTTGTTGTCTCGGATTCTCCAGCATCTGCAGTTCCTACTATCTCTGGTCTGGAGTAGATGTAGGTCTGACCAGATCAGGGCAACAGCTTTCCTTCCATAAAGAGCATAAGCGAATCAGATGGGTTTTTATCACAATCGATAATGCACGAGCCTCTAATTCCAGATTTATAGAATCACTACAGCATAGAAAGAGGCCATTTGGCCCATCAATTTTGCAATTTTGTTTATCAATTTTACAAAAGAGTGTTTGGGATTATAATTTTACTGTGTGTTTAAAATCATTGAAGTTGTACTATTTGTAGATAGTTTTATCTACTTTATCTTTGTTCCTTTTCTAATAAACTTCTATTTTGTTGTTGAAGCAAAATCGGCAGCATTGCTTGCTTATGCTTTAGCAAGAGACCTTTTTGCTAAAACTAAAACAAATGAAGTTTTGATCTATCAAGCCAGGTTCCTGTCCAAGCGTAACATCTGCTAGGTTCACAACAAATGGGAGCTCATCTGGAATCAAAATCTGGATTTACGAAGGATTGATGTCTGTCTTGTTAAAATAACAACTACAGAGGGTTCTAGGCTTAAATCAGCTGTGTTGAGATGAAGCTTATTGCTTGAAATTTGAGATGACCTTGGAGCCTGTTAAGAGTTTTTTGAAAGTGCAAGATATAATAGTAAATTATTTAAAATCTTTGAGTAAAGCTAAACTGAAGGATTAAGCTGATATATCGAAGGTAGACGTAAAAGCAGGATCTCATAAGGATGAGATACTTAAAATGAGTCTGGCCTATTTAGAATTAGTAGGAAGGAAACCTGAAACTGAGATATCACAACTGGAATGGACTAAAATAGAAATGAGCTAAAATAGGAATTACTAAGATAACTTAGAAATGAAAAAAAATGACTTTGAGAAAGATAAAGAAAAATGCTTGAAATTGAGAAAAAAGATAAAGAGTAACGGAAAGAGAGCAGAGAAAAGTACAAAGGACGATGGTCATGTAGCTTGTTGGCCTTGCTCTCTGTAGAATGGATCCCTTTTTCCTTTTCATACCTACTTATTGCACCAGATTTACTTCTCTGTCTCCAATTCACCATAATTAGGACTTGCTTTGTCTTTTGTTCTATTCAATCTCATTAGCTGTTCCACTTACTCCTCCCCTGCCTTTGCCTACAGCATAAAAACCACCATCTTCCAGTTCTGATTAAGAGTCATATTGCACTCAGCTTTTACTCTTTCCATAGATGCTACCAGACCTGCTGAGTTTCTCACGCACTTTGTTTTTATTTCAGATTTTCAGCATCTACAGTTTTTTGCTTTTATTCTGTTCTGATTTTGTATTTAGTCCAATTAAGGCAATGTCTGCATCACAGTATTTTAATTTGGCATGGCCGTACAATTTTGTCAGAAATATCAGTGTGCAAATATCTTTATCACTCTCCCCCTGCCCAGTTACTACTAGCGGAGATGTATTTTGAAGAGGCTTCTGTTTCATTTATCACTTGCTTAAGGAAAAAGTAATCATTATAACAGACTAAATCTCTTAAAATACTGTCTAATAATGGATAGTATTTCAGAAAATAAGAAAGCAGTCTTCCAAAATAATGGTTGCAAATTATAAGTTGGTTAAATTGCTAATGATTAAATTTATTTAGAATGCTGTCCTGTGAAATGAGTTTTTTTTTCTCCTTCCCAACTCCAACTCCAACTCTCACAAAATGCTATTCCTATCATTTGTGCAAAACTTGCATGTTAGAAGATCTTCAATTTGCATGGTTTTAAAGGGGTATGCACTCCCTATTGCTTCCACAATGTTCACCTGAAATAAAATTAAGCAAGCCAGTGTAGAGTGGGAAATTACTGTAGCGGTTGTTGCTTGATTTACAAAATAGAGGGTGGTATATAGTGCGGTTCCCCAGGGTTGGTGTTAGGATACCTGTTTTTCCCAGACTTGGTTCTGCAGGATACAATTTCAAAGTTTGCAGACGACACAAAACGTAAAAGATTTTGTGAACAGTGAGGAAGACAATGGTAAGCTTTAAAGTAATAGATAGGCTAATGGGAATGGATGAGCAGCAATTGAAATTTGAAACAGAGAAGTGTGAAATGCTTCCTTTTTGTGGGAAGATTGAGGAGAGGCAATATAGGAGAGAGTACAGTTCCGAAGGAATATGGGAACAGATGATGTAGAGATATATTTAAGGTTGGCAGATCACAATGTCGAAGTGCTTCATGAAGCATATGGCACCATGGGCTTTATAAGTAGGCGCATAGAGTACAAAATCAAGGATACTATAATAAAACACTGTTTTGGCCTCAGCTGGAGTATCATGTCCAGTTCTGTGCACCATACTTTAGGGAGGATGTGAAGACATTTGGAGGGTACAGAAAAGATTCAGGAAAATGGTCCCGGGGTTAAGGCCATGACATGGATAGGTCAGTGAAGCTGAAGTTGTTTTTCATGGAGAAGAATACAAGGAGATGTGAATCATAGAAGCCCTACGGTGTGGAAACAGGCCCTTCGGCCCAACAAGTCCACACCGACCCTCGGAGCATCCAACGCAGACCCATCCTGCATAACCCACCTAATCTACACATCCCTGAACAATATGGGCAATTTAGCATGGCCAATCCACCTAGCCTGCACACCTTTGGACTGTGGGAGGAAATTGGAGCACCTGGAGGAAACCCACGCAGACACGGGGAGAATGTGCAAACTCCACACACAGTCGCCGGAGGGTGGAATATGATAGAGCTTACCAAAATTAGGAGGAGGCTAGACAGTGTAGATAGCGAGAAAATGGTGCCTTTGGCAGAAGACGGAGAACCAGATGATAATATTTAAGGTTATTGACAAAAATAGCAATGGTGACACATTAAATTTTTTTCTTAGTGCTTGAGAGTGTGGTAGAGGCAAATTCATTTGAGGCTTTCAAAAAGCAATTGGTTGTCAAAAGATATTGGTAGGGCTATAGGGGAAAAGGCAGCAGAGTGTGACCAGGTAACCACACTTGCAGAGAGCCAGCATGGACATGGTGAAATGAATAGTGTCCTTTTGTACTGTAGCCATTCTATGATTGTAAGATGCTACATTTGAAAGAGGTATTTATTGCCCTATCTGATTCACAGTGTTGACCTAATTTTATTTGCATCTTTATTCACAGCAAATGACCAGGCCGACATTTTTTGCTCGCAAGTTTGAATCGTCAGTTAACCAGGAGGTGATTGATATATTGGACTCCCACCTGTATGGTAGTTACCCTCCAGGGACACCAGCCCTGAAAGCCTACTGGGAAAATGTCTTTGATCAGATGGATGGGTTGAGCAGCCTCACCGATGTCACAATTACCAGCTACATGGCTTTCTTCAGGTTGGGCCTGAGCCAGACGTTGCAGCAATCAAGAACAGACGACCGCTGCAGGTAAGACAGTAATAATGTCTCACTGTCCAACTGGCTCTTGGACATTTAATTTGCCTCAACTGAGTTAACTGAAACATAAAAACAGAAATTGCTGAAGAAACTCAGCTGGTCTGTGGAGAGAAATGAGAGTTACTGTTTCAGGTCCATTGACCCTTTTGAAGACCCTCTCCAGCATTCTTAGTTCTTTGTTTTATTGATTTTGGTGCCTCTAGGCTAGAGAGTGGAATGTAAGATTTAATGGAAAGTATGTAGATACCAGGCATGGGTGAAATGTTCTATAAAGTCGTGCTGGTGTAATGAGAAAGTGAGGCAGAGTATCGTGAGAGGGTGACAGCATGGAAAAGTATCGGCAGATGTATGTCTGACAGGAATGTCAGAAATATAGTGAACTTGAAAAGTAGATGAGTGATTTATTGTCACTTGTATTTTTTACAAAAATAAGTGAAAAATGTTTAAGTTGCCATATCGCAGCATCTATATTAATAAAAGAAGGCATTGATTAAAAAATGGAAAAATGGGTGTGAAAGATACATTAGAGGCATAAGGAATTAAGCTGTGAATGAGGTTAATGTGTGCAGACCTGGGGACCTATCAACCATATACTGGGACAATATTCTTGTGAACCATGTAGGCTTTCTAACCGTGCCAGGCAGCATCAGAGGAGCAGGAAAGTTGCCATTTTGGGTCAGGACCCTTCTTCAGAAATGGGGAAGGATAAAGGAGCTCAGAAATAAATAGAGAGAGGAGGCATGGGACTGGGGAAGCTAGGTGGGATGGTGATAGGTGAGTGCAGGTAGGGAGTGGTGGGGATTGGTCAGTGAGGTGGGAGAAAGGTGCCAACCAGATATCCTAAATTAATCCAGCCCCATTTGCCAGCATTTGGCCCTCTAAATTCTTCCTATTCGTTCACCCATCCAGATGCCTTTTGAATGTTGTAATTACACCAGCCTCCACCACTTCCTCTGGCAGCTCGTTTCATACGTGCAGCACCGTTTGCATGAAAAAGTTGCCCCTTAGGTCCCTTTTAAATCTTTCGCCTCTCACCTTAAACCTATGCCATTTAGTTTTGGACTCCCCCACCCTGGGGAAAAGACCTTGTCTGTTTACCATATCCATGTCCCTCATGACTTTACAAACCTCTATAATGTCACCCCTCAGCCTCCAACTCTCCAGGGAAAATAGCCCCAGCCTATTCAGCCTGTCCCTATAGCTCAAACCCTCCAACTCTGGCAACGTCCTTGCAAATCTCTTCTAAACCCTTTCAAGTTTCACAACATCCTTCCTACAGTAGGGAGACCAGAATTGCACAAGTATTCCAAAAGTGGCCTGACCAATGTCCTGTACAGCTGAAACATAACCTTTCAATTCCTATACTCAATGCACTGATCAGTGGAGCCAAGCATACCAAACGTCGTCTTCATTAACCGATCTACCTGCGACTCCACGTTCAAAGAGCTATGAATCTGCATTCCAAGGGCTCTTTGTTCAGCAACACACCCCAGGACCTTATCATTAAGTATATAAGTCCTGCCCGAATTTGCCTTTCCAAAATGCAGCATCTCACATTTACCTGAATTAAACTCCATCTGCCACTCCTCGGTCCATTGGCACATCGGATCAAGATCCCGTTCTGTGAGGTAACCTTCTTCGCTGTTCACTACACCTCCAATTTTGGTGTTATCTGCAAACTTACTAACCATATCTCCTATGTTCACATCCAAATCATTTATATAAATGACAAAAAGCAGAGGACCCAGCACCGATCCTTGTCGCACACCACTGGTCACAGGCCTCCAGTCTGAAAAACAACCCTCCACCACCACGCTCTGTCTTCTACCTTCGAGCCAGTTCTGTATCCAAATAGCTAGTTCTCCTTGTATTCCATGTGATCTAACCTTGCTAACCAATCTACAGTGAGGAACCTTGTCAAATGCCTTACTGAAGTCCATATAGATCATATCCACCGCTCTGCCCTCATCAATCCTCTTTGTTACTTTTTCAAAAAAAGTCAATTAAGTTAGTGAGACACGATTTTCCATGCACAAAGCCATATCCACAATCCCTAATCAGTCCTTGCCTTTCCAAATACATGTAAATCCTGTCCCTTAGGATTCCCTCCAACAATTTGCCCACCATCGATGTTAGGCTCACCAGTCTATAGTTACCTGGTTAATATATAAGTATAGCAAGTAATCAGAAAGGCTAAATAGAGTATCATGTTTTGCTACGAGAGGAATTGAATGCAAGAGTAGAGAGTTATTCTTCAGTTATACTGGATGCTGGTAAGGCCATATATGGAGTGCTGTGTACATTACCTGTTCAACATTTCTGTTGTTTCATCATTTCTCATGACAGTTTCTCCTGTCCCTGCCTCTAATGGGCCAATGCTAACTGCAGTAGTTTTCCTGCTTTTTAAAAGATTTGAGGAAGTGTCTTGTGGTGCATCCCTGCCACTTAACTAGAAGTCAGGATTTGAGTCCCTTCCCAGGACTTGATGGTACACTCGTGTTGACAGACATGTCAATGGCAGGCAGTAAGAACCAGATACATTCCTTCTCAATCATACGATTGAAAAGAACATTGGGACCTCTACCATCGCCATACATAGCGCTAGGTACAACATACTTCTGACTATGCATGTTGCCATGACAAGTATTACACCCTGAGTAAACTACGGTGTGCTACCAAAGACTGTTTGAAAAGGATACACCATCTGTGGCTAACTAAGGAAGTTAAGAATGGTGTTGAGTTGATAGATATGCATACAGTTTTGTGAAGATTAATGGAAGGCCAAAAGATTGAGAAGTTTATGGAAACCATCAAAGGATGACTTCAGAGAAAACGAAAAGCAAAAATTTAGTAGGAACACTGGCATTAAAGCTTCTACAAGTATGTAAAAATGAAAACAGTAGCTAAAATAAGCTACACTTCTGATCACAACTCCTTAGGATTTAGTATAACAATGAATAAGGATAAATAAATTGTGGGAAGGTACTAAATTGGGGGAGGGCAAATTATGTCAGTATTAGGCAGGAGCTAGGGTGTGTTAATTGGAAGGAGCTGTTATCAGGTAAGTCCACATTTGACTTGTGGGAATTGTTTAAAGGCCTACTGATGAGAGTTGAGGACTGGCATGTTCCAGTAAGGAGGATGTACAAGAATGGCAAGGTCAGGGACCTTTGGATAACGGGGGAGGTTGTAAATTTAGTCAAAAGGAAACAAAGAAGCATATTTAAGGTTTAGGAAGCTAAATTCAGGCAGGGCCAGTGAGGAATATAAAGAAAACAGGAAAGAACTCAAGCCAGGAATCAGGAGAGCAAGAAGGGGCTATGAAATTACCTTGACAAGTCGCGTTAAAGAGAATCCCAAGACATTCTATACATATATTAAGAAACAAGAGGATAACTAGGAAGAAGGTAGGATCACTCAAGGATAAAGGAGAGAACTTCTGCTTGGAGGCAGAGGATGGGACTTTATTCCTTGGAATCTTGGAGATTGAGGCATGATCTTATTGAGGTGTATATCATGAGGAGCATAGATAGGATGAATGCATATAGTCTTTTTTGCAGGGATGGGGAACTGAAAACTAGAGGGCATAGGTTTAAGATGAGGGGGGGAAGATTTAAGAAGGACCTGAGAGGCAACTTCTTCATGCAGAGAGTGGTGCGTACATGGAATGGGTTGCCAGAGAAAGTGGTTGAGGCAGGTACAATAGCAGCATTTAAAAAACATTTGGATAGGTACATGAGTTGAGAGGGATATGGACCTAATGTAGGCAACTGGACCTAGCTGAGTGGGCAGCATGGACCAGCTTGGGCTGAAGGGCCTGTTTCATGTTATATTATTCTATGACTCTCTGTGGGCGAGATCCTAAATGAGTACTTTGCATTGGCATTCATCGAGGAGAAGGATTTGGAGGATAACGAGATTTGTGTGGGGCATGGTAATATGCTCGGCCATTTTGAGATCAAGAAATAAGTGGTGTTGAGTCTCTTGAAGAGCGTTAAAGTGGATACATCCCCAGGACCCAATGATATCTACCCCAGTTTATTGAGAGAGGCAAGAGACGAGATTGCTGGGGCCTTGACCAAGATCTTTGTATCCTCGCAAGCTACTGGAGAGGTCCTGGAGGACTAGCAAGTAGCTCATATTGTTCCTCTGTTTAAGAATGGAATAGGAATGTTCCAGGAAACTACAGACAGGTGATCTCACATTGGTGGTTGGGACTCTATTGGAGAGAATTCTTGGGACAAGCATTTATGCCCATTTTGAAAAGCATGGCCTAATTAGGGACAGTCAGCATGGCTTTATGAAGAGAAGGTCATGTCTTGCTAACTTGATTGGATTTTTGAGGATGTGACAAACATGATCGATGTGGGTAGAGCAGTGGATGTTGTCTACATGGATTTTAGTAAGGCTTTCGGCAAGATCCCTCACTGTGACCTGGCCGTGTGGATACAGAATTGGCTTGCCCATAGAAGACAGAAGGTAGTGGTGGAAGGGTGTTTTTCAGGCTGGAGGTCCGTGACTAGTGGTGTTCTACAGGAATCCGTACAGGGACCTTTGCTGTTTGTGATATAGATAAATGACTTGGATGAACATGTGGATGGGTGGATTTGTAAGTTTGCAGATGATGCAAAGATTGGTTGAATTGTGGATAGTGTAGTGGGTTGTCAAAGGATACAGCTGGATATAGGTCAATTGCAGATATGTGCAGAGAAATGGCAGGTGGAGTTTAAACTGGGCAAGTGTGAGGTGCTGCATTTGGGAGATCAAATGTTAAGGAAAAGTATACAGTTAATGGCAGGACTCTGAACAGCATTGATGTACGGAAGGAGCTTGGGCTCCCTGAAAGTGGCCACGCAAGCAGATAGGGTGGTAAAGAAGGCATGCGGCATGCTTGCCTTTATTGGTCGGGGAACTGAGTACATGAGTCAGGATGTCATGTTGCAGTTTTATAAGACTTTAGTTAGGCCACACTTAGAGTATTGCATTCAATTCTGGTCACTGCATTACAGGAAGGATGTGGCATCTTTGCAGAGGGTTCAAGAGAGGTTTACTAGGATGTTGCCTGGATTAGAGGGTATGAGCTATAAGGAGAGGCTAGAAAAACTCAGGTTGTTTTTTCTGGAGCATCAGAGGCTGAGGGGAGACTTGATAGAAGTCTATAAAATTATGAGATGCATAGATGGGGTTGACAGTCGGAACCTTTTTCCTAGAGTGGAAATGTCTAAAACTTGGGGACATGCATTTAAGGAGAGAGGGTGAAAGTTCAAAGGAGATGTGAAGGTACAAGTTTTTTTACACAGACTGGTAGGAGCCTGGGCTGCCAATGGTGGTGGTGGAGGCAGATGCGATAGGGGCGTATAAGAGACTTCTAGATAAGTACGTGAATATGCAAGGAATGGAGCTATATGGACCAGGCAGAAGCGATTAGTTTAATTTGGCGTCATGTTCTTGACAACATCATGGGCCGAAGGGCCTGTTCCTGTTCTATGTGCTAAGTGTTGGTCCTTTATAGAATGAGACTGGGGACTTAATTGTGGGAAATGGCAGAAATGTTGAAATGTCACGCGCTATATATCAGTATGATTACTGGTAACAAATATACAATTATTTTGAATGTTGTACAAAATTTTCAGCTCACGGAACGAGCCCTCTTATCCCCTGTCTCAGTAAAAGACACAAGAAACATCTCAAGGAAAGTAGAAAATCAAAAGGAAAGAAACACTGAAGGGATGGAAAGCAATGACAGTCACTAGAGTAAAAAGATTGGGATGTCTGATCAGACTAAAGGCTAATAAATTCCCTGGCCCTGATGGATCCTATCATCATCCCAATTGGCACTGAGACGATCTGTGACAGCAATAACTGGAGCCTATACCTGGCATTTCTAATTTTCTACATGGTCACCTTGTTAGAACCCTCCTTTAGCCTGTGGAGAACTGTCCATTACCTGTGTACTGTGTGCTGCCATTGCAGCCCCAAGAACATGGGAAAGATTTTTTTTCCTTTATTCATTCACGGGATGAGGGCGTCATTGGCTAGGAAGCATTTATTGCCCATCCTTAATTGCCCAGAGGGCAGTTAAGAGTCAATCACATTGCTGTGCGTCTGGAGTCACGTGTAGGCCAGACCAGATAAGGATGGCAGTTTTCTTCTCCAAAAGGACACTAGTGAACCAGGTGTGTTTTTATGACAATCAACAGTGGATTCATGGTCATCACTAGATTGTTAATTCCAAATATTTATTGAATTCAAATTCCACCATTTTCTGTGGTGCATTTAGAACTCAGATCCCCAGAGCATTATTTGGGTCTCTGGATTAACAGTCCAGCGGTAATACTACTGGGCCATCGCCTCCCCTAGATAGGACGGGGTGATGCTTTTTGCACATAGAGTCATAGAGTTACCAGGAGAGTGCCTTAGTTATTAGCATTGCTGCCTTGTAGCGCCAGAGACCTGAGTTTGATTCTACCCTCGGCAACTGTCTGAGTGGAGGTTGCACATTGTCCCAGTGTCCACGTGGGTTTCCTCTGAGTGCTTGGGTTTCCTCCCTCGGTCTAAAGATGTGCAGGTTAGGTGGATTGGCCATGCTAATTTGCCTATCATGTGCAGGCTAGGTGGATTAGCCATGGGAAATACAGGATTTCAGAGATAGGATAAGAGGGTGGGTTGGGTGGGATGCTCTTTGGAGTGTCGGTATGACTTGTCCACAGTGTAGGAATCCTATAAAGATCCATTGTCTAAGAAAAATCTTTTCAGCTCATCCAGTCCATGCCAGCCAAAAGCAAGCACCTAACCATTCTGAGATAGCTAGAACTGAAGAAGGGTCCTGACCCAAAATATTAACTTTCCTGCTCCTCTGATGCTGCCTGGCCTGCTGTGTTCCTCCAGTTCCACACTGTGTTATACCTAACTATTCTGATCCCATTTGTCTCTATTACCTTGGCATTGCAAGTGCACATCTAAATAGTATTTAATGTTATAAGGGTTTTTGCCTCTACCTAACAGGCAGTGAGTTCCAGATTCCCACTGTTCTCTGGGTGAAAATGCTCTTCCTCACATCTCCTGCCCCTTACCTTAAATCTGTGCCCCCTGGTCATTGATCCTTCCATGAAGGTAAATTGTTTCTTCCTGTGTACCCTATCTATGGCCCTCTTCATTTTACGTATCTGAATCACATCCCCTGTCAACCTCCTCTGCCCGAAACAACCCCAGTCTCTAATCTGTCTTCATAACTGAAATTCTCCAGCCCAGGCAACATTCTGTTAAATCTCCTCTGCACCCTCTCCGGTGCTATCACATCCCTCCTTTAATGTGGATTCCAGAACTGCACACAATACTGTAGCTGTGGTCTAATCAGTTTTTAATACAATTCCAGCATAACCTCCCTGCTCTTAAACTGTAAGCCTCAACTATTAAAAGCAGGTATCCAAATGCTTTCTTAACAACTTTATCTACCTGACTTATATGTTAAAGGACCCGTGTACATGCACACCAAGGCCCCTCTGATCCTCAGTACTCCCCAGGCCCCATAATTTATCACATATTCCCTTGCCTTGTTTGTCCTGCCCAGGTGTATCATGTCACATTTAACTGGATTGAATTCAATTTGCCGATACTCAGCCAATCGATTGGCCTGTCTATATCTCTTGTAGTTTCCTCATTATTTAACACCCCATCAATTTTTGTATCATCTGCAAACCTACTAATCAACCCTCCCACTTAAAAATCTAAATCATTTATATAAACCATGAATGGCAGGGGCCCCAACACTGAGCCTTGCGGTCCCCACTGGACATAAATCCTCTGCTTTCTGCCATTCAGCCAATTCTGGATCTAGTTTGCTCAATTTCCTTGGATCCCATGGGTTGTTGCCTTTGCTACCAGTCTCCAATGCAGCACCTTATCAAAAGCCAGTACTGAGCATGGTGGTGGAGAGGGTGAATGTCTGTGGATGTAGTGCCAGTGAAGCAAGCTATTCATCTTGGCTGGTATCAAGCTTCTTGAGTGTTGTTGGATCTGCACTCTTACATCACACCTTGGGAGGTTCCATCACACTGCTGACTTGTACTATAGTGGGCAGGCTTTGGGGAATCAGGAGATGAGTTATTCACTGCTAGATTCTTAGCCTATGATCTGCTCATATAACCACAGTACTTATATGGCTAGTCCAGTTCAGTTTCTCGTCAATTTTAAGCCTCGGGTGTTAATAGTGGGGTATTCAATCATGGCAATGCCATTGAATGTCAAGGGATGATGGTTACATCCTGTCTTATTAGAGATTGTCATTGGTTGGCACTTGCCATTTGCCAGTCAAAAACCTGGATCTTGTCCAGTTTTTGCTACATTTGGACATGGACAGCTTCAACATCTGAGGAGTTGCAGATGGTGCTGAACATTGTGCAATCATTAGTGAACATCCCCACTTTTGAACTTATGATGGAGGGAAGGTCATTGATGAAGCATCTAAAGTTGGTTTGGCCAAGGTACAGGATGGGAATTCTGTTAGTCCTGAGGTTTTTGGATAAAGGATATTTTCAGTTTTTGAGTCCAATATAGACCATTCAGATCTATTCAGGCCCCTTTGGATGAGTGCTGAGTTTGGTCCTTTGGGGAGAAAAAAGCTTCACTTTTAGGTCCCATTCGGACCAAGTGGAGTCTTTTTCAAAGGGCCAGAACTCAGTGTGTCGACAGGTCCATTTGAATCTGTTTCCGAAATGACCTTCGGTTTTTAGGTCTTTTTGTTTCTCAGACTTACAAGAATGGATACCCAGACTGTACTGCATTCCTTACATCAGCATCGTGAGTATGTTTTTTCCTGGTCCCTTTACGCAAATGGATTTATAAATCTGCATTAGCCTTCATATATCGCATCAATAGTTTTCTGGAAGATGAGATATAATGCTGTCTAATTTTTTAAGTACAGCTCTGTTTTCCAATTTGATTGTTGGATTGTAATCTTTTACATCTTCTATTTTGGATTTGTTCTGATGTTCCTATTTCACTGTCTACTTCCTTCACTACTGTAAGGGCATTTTTCTCTCAAATATCATTTCTAGCATAATATTTTTTATATTATGTATTTCAACATGTTAGCATGACATATTTTCTGATGCTTTCTCTTATTTGGAGCAATCACTACATAATTCACATTATTGAGTGTCTTCCTATTTCACTAAGGTCCAGTGAGCCTTACTTTTCATGGGTTCCCCAGAAACTGAGAACAATATTAGCATCTTGTTTCCTGCAACAAAATTTTGAACTTTGGCCTGTTTGTCTGCTATAGTTTTAATTATTTATTGAGCTTCTTTCAGATGTTTATTAACCAATTCATATACCTTTGTCAATTTCAGAAATTTGAGACATAAGACGTAGGAGCAGAAGTAAGCCATATAGCCCATTGAGTATACTCTGCCATTCAGTGAGATCACGCTGATTCTCAACTCCACTTCCCTGCCTTTTCTTCTCAGCCCTAGATTCCTTCATAGATTAGAAATCAGTCTCAGTCTTGAATATATTTAATGACCCAGCATCATCAGCTCTCTGTGGGAAGAATTCCACAAATTCACAACCCTCTGAGAGAAGAAATTAGCCCTTATTTCTGTCCTAAATCCATTACTCCATATTCTAAGATAATAGCCTTTGGTACTAGACTCTCCCACAAGGGGAAACAACCTTTCCGCGTCTACCCTTTCAAGATCACTAAGAATCTTTTATATTTCAATACGGTTTCCTGTCATTCTTTTACATTCCAATGAATACAGGCTCAATCTACTCAACCTCTCCCCATAAGAGTGTCTCTCCATATCTGGTGTTAGCCTAATGACCCTTCTCTGGACTGCCTCCAAAACTATTATACCCTTCCTTAGATAAGGTGCCCAAATATGTTTGCAGTATTCCAGCTATGGTCTGGCTAGGGCCTTGTGTAGGTTTAGCAGAAGCCTCCCTACTTTTGTACTCCATTTCCTTTGAAATAAAGGTCAATTCCATTTGTCTTCTCTGTTACCCACTGAAGTTGGATGCCAGCTTTTTGCGATTTGTGGATGAGTACTCCCCAATCCCTCTGTTCTGCAGTATCTGCAGTCTTTCTCCGTTTAAATATTTCACACCTCTCTTCTTCCAAAGTGCATTACCTCACATTTCCCCATATGATATTCCATCTGCTAAATTTTCAACACTCCCTTAATCTGTTTATGTCTCAGCTGATTCATCCATTTACTCTTCTAATCCAAGTCATTAATATATTGCAAATAATTTTAGCCCCAGTCCTATGGCATACCACTTGTTACAGGTTGCCATTGTGAAAATGCCTCCAACATCCCGACTTTGTCCTCTGTTAGTTAGCCTATCTTCTGTTCATGCAAATATACCACCTCCAACACCATGGGCTCTTATTTTATGAAGTATCAAAATGTATTCTTACGAAAATCCAAATTCATTACAGCCTCTGCTTCCGCTTTATCTTCCCTGCGCATTACCTTCTCAAAGAATTGTAGTAAATCTGTTAGGCCCCTTTCATGCTGACTCTGGTTAGTCATATTACGCATTTCTAAATGCTCTCCTATTACGTCTCTTCTAGTAGACTCTAATATTTTCCCAAGAACCCACATGAAGCTAACTGGTCTGTGTTTTTGTTTGTTTCCTTCTTAAATAAACATTTGATGGTTTTCAGATCCTCTGGAACATTTCCAAATGTAAACATTACCAGTGCATCTCTATAGCTTCTTCCAATCTCCTATGATAGTAAATGTATTCCATTTGGTCCAGGGACTTATCGGTCTTTAGCCCCGTTAGTTTTCTTTTTCTTCTCTCGTTAACCATAGTTGGCTTAACCCCTTCATAGAATCCTTCTTCCTCACTGGAATACATCTGCTGTGAGCCATGAACTATTTTCTTAAAAAGTCTATCATTGTTCTGCATGCACCAAAATGCACTCTAGCCAGTTTTGCCCTCATCCCTTTGTAAGCATCCCTCATGGCAAATGAAAGCAAAACAAATAAATTCCATTGTCCCTATCATTAGGATATTCTTGTTATTGCTGTAATCGTAGTCTCTAAAGTTTAATGCCATCTTTCCAATGCATTTTGAGATCATGGGTGGTATGCAGAAAAAATGAATTATTTAATTCCCAAAGTAGTCAACATTTCTTTAAATATCTGAAACATAAAATTTGATCCTTCATCTAATTTTACCTTTTTTGGTATCTTATAAAACAAATTGAACTAATGTCTCCACTACCACTTTCACAGTAATTTTCCCTAAAGATTATCTTTCAGGAAATGCTTTTAAAGCATCCATAATTGTTTTAAAAAATTGGTTCCAATTCTCATTTTATGAGAACACAGTCTATTAAGACCCTGTTAAACAGTTCTTCAAAAGCTGGTATTGGAATTGAAGGTGCAGATTTAATTGGAAGTTGGTGTTTCCCTACTAACTTGCATGTCTGTCAAAATTTGATTACATCTGTATGTGATCCTCGCCAATAAAAATGTTTTAATATCATAGCTTCTGTTTTCCTAATAGCAAGTGACTGCCATTGAAATTTCATGAGCCATTCGCAAAATTTAATTACGATACTCAGATGGAGTTAGTACCTAAAGGGCCATTGCCTATTCCACATCGGCTGTTTCTTTTAAAGTGGTCTCCATTGCATCATTAAGACTTTCCTTTTCAATGTTGGAAGTCTCATGACACCAGGCTGGAGCAGTGCTTAGAAAGCTTGTGATTTCAAATAAACCTGTTGGACTATAACCTGGTGTTGTGTGACCTCTGACTTTGTCCACCCCAGTCCAACATTGGCATCTCCACATCATTCCTTTTCATGTAATAACATTCTATTATTGTTTATAATTCCTTTTCTGAGTAAGCTGTTTTGCATAACTCTTTCAATTCAAAATTTGTTTGTAGTATTTGATTAAAGAAAATGGGCTCAACATGTCAGCCTCATTCTTTATTTCTTCATCCTTTTTAGTCAAATTGACAAAAATTTTATCAGACAACTGAATTTGCAAGTCAATTCCCCCTTTCATGGACTCCTTTTTTTCCTTATATAAGATTAATCTTGTATCTCTAAGATCTAGTCATAACACCCAAAACAATCCAGAAAGGTCTTTTTGTAAAATTTCAGTTTATTTTACCTCCATCAGTTCTTCCATCACCCTTAGTGAATCTAGTATTCTTGAACCCATTAGATCATTTCCCATGGTAATATCAATTCCCTGTAGAGGAATTTGTTTCACTCTCTTGAATTATCACTTCCTTTATTCATTCATGGGATGAGGGCATCATGCTAGGCAGCATTTATTGCCCAAACCTAATTGCCCAGAGGGCTGTTAAGAGTCAGCCACATTGCTGTGGGACGGGAGTAGGCCAGACCAGGTAAGGATGACAGTTTCCTTCCCTAAAGGGCATTAGTGAACCAGATGGGTTTTTCCCAACAATCGACAATGGATTCACGGTCATCATTAGATTCTTAATTCCAGATATTTATTGAATTCAAATTCCACCATCTGCTGTGGTGGGATTCGAACCTGGGTCGTTATCTAAGTCTGTAGATTAACAGTCCAGTGATAATACCACTAGGCCATCATCTCCCTCCTTATGCCTCACTGGTTTATAATCTTTGGGAGTCCCTCCAATTAATACTTTCTGCTCTTTCAATCCATCTGGAACACAAATCACATTATCAGCTAACATCAGTGACTTATTTAGTCCAGTGTTTCTCAGTATCCTTGATAACAAGGTGTAGAGCTGGATGAACACAGCAGGCCAAGCAGCATCAGAGGAGCAGGGTCAGAAGAAGGGTCTAGGCCCGAAACATCAGCCTCCCTGCTCCTCTGATGCTGCTTGGCCTGCTGTGTTCATCCAGCTCTACACCTTGTTATCTCAGATTCTCCAGCATCTGCAGTTCCTACTATCTCTCAGTATCCTCATTGGTTTGTCTCCTTGATTTTAAGGAAATACTTCCCCTTTGAGATAAAAATACTTTAAACTTTCAGCAGTTTGATTCTTTTTGTCAGGCTTTGGAACATAAAACTTTTATGACTGTCCTGACCCATCTCTCCCTTCTTAGTATAATCCAATAAAATATGTTCTTTTTATGCCTCTGCTACAGTTTCAGTACCTATTACATTTTGTAATACCTACTTTCTGAAGACCCCTTAGGTTTTGCTGTTCTGCATTTAGTCTCCCGTTTAATTTCCAGAAATTGGCACTGGTATGTCCAATCTTACTGCAATGAAAGCATCTTAAATTCTTCACATCACTTTTTGGTTCCAGCCTTTCTTTCTTTCTTTGATATTCTTCTGTCAGTTCTCTGAAACTAATACTTCATCTACCTGTAGACTTTCTGTACCTCCAACTTCCTTGTGGATTTTCGTATGTCCATTTTCCCACTTGTAACTGGGAAATATCATAAGTATCTGCCAGAACTGCTAAATTTCTGATCTTGAATACCTGATCCTCATCTGCATAAGTTTCTGTTTTAATTTGCGGGATTGCTATTTTTAAATCCTTCCATAATCATAATTTCCCTTTAAAAAATTATTTCTGACTTTAAGTGATCTTAACCACTAACCCCATAGCATTTCTTTCCTGAAAATTCTACAAGGGTCTGAATCAGTTTCTTGCCTTAAATTTCAACTTAACAGCTTCTGGCAAAGTTCATAGAAATTGTGTATTGCCTCTTTGACAGTATCACTCACTGAAGATCGTTCTTCTGACAAGCCGGCATATACGGCCATAGCTGTACATTTCAAAGCACTCTGCACTATTAAAACCCGGTTTATACCACTTCAACTATACAACTGTCTTCTCAAATGAGGTAAAATACTTTTTGACTCCATCCTCATTATAGTTAGGCACTAAGCAAAGATTCTTGCGTAAATCAAACCCCTTATGTGAATTATAATCATCCTTCAAACTGCTACTTTCTTCTCTATTTTAGGTTTTTTTTTGACTAGCCCATGTTCTCTGACTTGCTTCATCATTCAGGTTTTCTTAATTCCATCTTCCTTCACACTTCTCCCTGTTCTCTTTTCATTACTCTGTTTTTCTTTTCCCTCAATTTCAAGTCTTTTCATTTACCTTTTTCCATCATTTTTTTTTCATTTCCAGCTGTATCTTAGTTAATTTCAGTTTTGATGTCTGAATTTCATGTTTCCTTCCTACCAATTATAACTCGGCTACATTCATTTTGTTACGAAGTTGGGTAGAGTAATCCTGAATTGGAAGGCAGGAAGTTAGAATTTGTTGGTAAAAATGATCATGGGGTGTGGTGATCCCTTTAAGATCTTGTGCTTTGTGTGTGCTTGCAAGTTTATAAATGCAGGTGCACAGTGAGTGCCCGAATGAAAACATTTTGTATAGAACAGCCAAGCAACATTTTTTCCGAGACATCAAGTTTGAATTTGGCCAATTAATTTAAACAAAGCACCTAGATACAGAGAGCCAATTGAATTAAATCTGATGGTGTTGACAACCTGAATCCAATCTTATTATTAGAAATTGATGAGGTCATTAAGCGTATATAAGACGAGGGCATTTGGAAAATTGGGGAAACCTAACTGCTGTCTGAAAGAGAGTCATCCGCCACCTGCCTGAGTTAGCACCATTCAGCTCTCAGAGAAAGCCCATCTAATTAATCAAAGGTACCACAATATTTTAGGTCAAATTCCTCATTGAAGAAATTATAGAGATAAAACATCTCTGATCGCAGAATTAACGGAAGAAAATGTTTTGCGAAGAGTCCGTAGACAATAGAATATTCCAGAAGACAGTTTGTGCAAACTTGGAGAGATTATATAATTTAATGCTTCTTATTAATTGGGTTTATATTGGTGGGACTTGTCTTTATTTAAACAGCATTCCAGTGGAATTTAGACCAGTTAGGGAGTAGTTGGTAGACTAAGGGGGAATTGTCGGTTTATTAGTAATTTTGTTAATTTGTTCATTGTTGGGTTAAATAAATAAATTGTTTCTTGTTACTTGTAAAGTGGAGATCAGGGATTTTCTGTCTTTTAACCACTCTTATAATAGATTATGAGGGGAAAGACAGAATTCTCTGGGTGCTTTGGGGGAATTATTAGAGGCGAATGCCTAATCCTGTCATAACAGATTGGGGCTTGTGTTTTGGTTTAATTATCAGAGGGGTTTGGCTATTCCCCCTCCGAAACAATTTGAAGTATCTCATCTTTACGAGATCCTGCTTTTTTTTAAAAAATTCATTAATGGTATGAGGGCGTTGCCCATCCCTAATTGCCCAGAGGGCAGTTAAGAGTCAACCACATTGCTGTGGGTCTAGAGTAACATGTAGGCCAGACCAGTTAAGGATGGCAGTTTCCTTCCCTAAAGAACATTAGTGAATCAGATGAGCTTTTCCAACAATCGACAATGGTTTCATGGTCATCATTAATTATAGATATTCATTCAATTCAAATTCCATTATCAGCCATGGCAGGATTCGAACCCTGGTGCCCAGAATATTGTATGGGTCTCTGGATTAACCGTCCAGCGATAATACCACTAGGCCATTGTCTAAAAAGCTTTTAGATTTACCATAATGTATCTGCACAGTTCCTCAGTTTAGCTTTACTCAAAGATTTTAAATGATTTCTAGCCACATCTTGAATACATTCAGTGTTTAGGCATCAACTGCATCCTGTGGTAATGAATTCCATCACTCTTTAGGTGAAAAATGTCTCCTCATCTCTGTCCTAAATGGTGAACCCGAGTCCTCAGACGGTGACCCCTGGTTCTGGGCATACCCATCATCTGGAACATCTTCCCTGCATCCACCCTGTCTAGTCTTGTTAGAATTTTATAAGTCTTTACGAGATCCCCCTCGCATTCATCTGAACTCCAGTGAAAACAATCTTAATCTAGTCAATCTCTCCTCATACGTCAGTCCTGCTATCCCCGCAATCAGCCTGGTAAACCTTCACTGCACTCCCTCAAAAACAAGAGCATCATTTTTCAGATAAGGAGACCAAAACTGCGCACAATATTTTAGATGCGGCCTCATCAAGGCCCTGTATAACTGCAACAACACATCCCTGCTCCTGATCTCAAAACCTCTTGGAATGATGGCCAATATACCATTTGCCTTCTTTACTGCCTGCTGTACCTGCATGCTTACCTTCAGTGACTGGTGCACAAGGACACCCAGGTCCCACTGCACACTCCTCTCTCCCAATTTATAGCCATTCAGGTAGTAATTAGCCTTCATGTTTTCACTTCCAAAGTGAATAACCTCACATTTATCCAACATTGTACTGCATCTGCCATTGATTTGCCCACTCACCCGACCTGTCCAGATCATGCTGAATGATCTCTGCATCCTCATCACAGTTCACCCTCCCGCCCAACTTGGTATCATCAGCAAACTTGGAGATGTTACATTTTGTCACCTCATCCAAATCATTAATGTATATTGTGAATAGCTAGGGTCCCAGCACTGATCCCTGTGGCTCTCCACTCGTCACTGCCTGCCAATTTGAAAAGGACCGTTTAATTCCTACTCTTTGCTTCCTGTCTGCCAACCAATTTTCTATCCATCTCAGTACACTACCCCCAGTCCCATGCACTTTAATCTTGCACAATACTCTCTTATGCGGGACTTTATCAAATGCTTTCTGAAAGTCCAAATATACCACGTCGACTGGCTCCCCCTTGTCAACTCTACTAGTTACATCTTCATAGAATTCTAACAGATTTGTCAAGCATGATTTCCCCTTTATAAATCTATGATGACTCTGACTGATCCTGCCACTGCTTTCTAAATGCTCCCCTATAAAGTCCTTGATAATGGATTCGAGAATTTTCCTCATTACTGATGTTAGGCTTACTGGTCTATATTTCCCTGTTTTCTCTCGACCTCCCTTTTTGAATATTGGAGTGACATTAGCTACCCTCCAATCTGCAGGGACTGTTTCAGTGTCTATAGAATCCTGGAAGATGACTACCAATGCATCCACTATTTCTAGAGTCACTTCCGTAAGTACTCTGGGATGTAGATTATCAGGCTTTGGGATTTATCCACCTTCAATCTCATCAATTTTTCCAGCATCATTTCTCTACTCATATTGATCTCTCTCAATTCTTCCCTCTCAGTAAATCTTGCATTCTTCAACATTTCTGGTATCTGATTTGTATCTTTTGAGACGACAGAACCAAAGTATGTATTCAGTTGCTCAGCCATTTCTTTGTCCTCTATTATACATTCCCCCATTTGTGTCTGTAGGGGACCTACGTTTGTCTTCACCAATATCGTTCTCTTCATGCACCTATAGAAACTCTTAGTGTCAGTCTTTATGCTCTCTGCAAGCTTACTTCCATACTATATTTTCCCCTTTTTAATCAATTCCTTGGTCCCTCTTTGCTGAATTCTAAACTGCTCCCGATCTCAGACGTATTATTTTTCTTACCAATCTGTATGTTTCTTCCTTGGATAGGATACTATCTCTAATTTCCTTTGTAAGCCGTGGATTGGCCCTCTTACCCATTTTGCTTTTGTGCCAAACAGGAATAAACAGTTGTTGCAGTTCCCCCATGCGTTCCTTGAGTGTTTGCCATCGCCTAGTCACTGTCATCACTTTAAGTAGCTCTCCCCAGCCTGTCAAGGTCAACTCATGTCCCATATCTTCATAGTTTTCCTTATTAAGATTCAACACCCTAGTCTCCGAATCAACTACTTCACTCTCCATCTTGATAAAAAATTCTATCATGTTATGGTCGCTCGTCCCCAAGGGGTCTTGCCCAGCCAGATTGGCAATGATTCCCTTTTCTTTACACAGTACCCAGTCTAAAATGGCTTGCTGTCTCATTGGTTCCTCCACATATTGGTCAAGAAAATCATCCCACATACACTCCAGGAATTCCTCCTCTATGGCATTGTGGCTAATTTGATTTGCCTAATTTATGTGCAGATTAAAATCACCCATGATCACCGATATTCCTTTATCACATGCATCTCTAATTTCCTGTTTAATGCCATTCCCAACATCACCACTGGGTGTCTATATATGACACACACTAATGTTTTTTGCCCCTTGGTATTTCTCAACTCTACCCATACAGACTGTGCATTGAGAGAGCTAATATCCTTTCTCACTATTATGTCAATTTCCTCTTTAACCAGCAATGCTACTCAACCACCTTTTCCTTTTTGCCTGTCCTTCCTAAATACTGAATACCCTGGGACATTCAGTTCCCATCCCTGGTCACCCTGCAGCCATGTCTCGGTAATCCCAATTATATCATACCCGTTTACATCTATCTGTGCAATTAGTCTGTCCACTTTATTGCAGATGCTCCACGCATTAAGGCCCAAAGCCTTTCAGCTTGCCTTTTTAACATTGTTTCTCTCGCTCTTAGTTTTCTCAACAGCCCTGAATTTTGTCCTTGGTTTCTGTGCCTATCACTTTTCTTATTGCCTTTTCTACCTTTTGTTTTTGTCCTTCTCTGACCCCTTACAGAGGTTTCCATCCCCCTGGCATATTAGTTTAAACCCTCCCCAACCGCTCTAGCAAACATTCCCCCAGGACATCAGTCTCAGTCCTGCCCAGGTGTAACCTGTCCAATTTGCACACGTCCCACTTCCCCCAGAACCAATCCCAATGCCCCAGGAATCTGAAACCCTCACCCAACACCATCTTTTCAGCCACACATTCATCCGATATATCCTGTCATTTCTGCTCTGACTAGCACGTAGCACCGGTAGTAATCCTGAGATCACTGCCTTTTGAGGTCCAATTTCATAACTTTCTTCCTAGCTCCCCGTATTCTGCTTTTCGGACCTTATCACTTTTTTTTACTTACGTCATTTGTACTGATGTGTACCACAATCACTGGCTGGTCATCCTCCCCGTCCAGAATGTCTTGTACCCGCTCCGAGACATCCTTGACCCCAGCATCAGTGAGGTAACATACATTCCTGGAGTCTAATTTGCGGCCACAGAAACACCTGCCTCTTCCCCTTACAGTTGAGTCCCCTATAACTATTGCCCTGGCACACTTTTTACCCCTCCCTTTTGCAGCAGAATAAACGTGGTGCAACGAGTTTGGCTGCTGCTGCTTTCTCCTGAGAGGTCATTCCCCTCAGCAGTATCCAAAACAGTATAACTGTTTTGCAGGGGAATGGCCACAGGACATTCCTGCAGTACCTGCTTATCTGTCTTTGCTCTGTGGGTCACCCATTCCCTTCCTGCGTGCAGAGCCTGAGCCTGTGGTATGAACACCTCTCTATACATGCTATCCACAATACTCTCTGCCTCACCAATGCTTCACAGAGTCCCTAGCCCCCCGCTCCAGTCTGAAACTTGAGCTTCCAGGAGCAATATCAGAAAACTCTTAAGTGTCCAAAGGTACTGTCAAATTTTGTGCAATAAGCTTTATCACAGTATGGTTGCTTTAAGCCCAGAACTGCTCTTATAACAATTACTTTAACAAGAAAGCTACAGATCCTTTGTGAATCGAGGGGATTCAAAGATTCCAGATGAGCTTCTATTTATTGTGAACCCAATAGATGTTATGACCAATCAAGTCAGATCCCAGACAGGAACCTAACTTAATAGATCAAAGCTTCATTTGTTTTACCTTCAAACGAAGTGATCTCTTGCTGATTCTATGAGGGAAGATTATGTGATCTGTGTGGATTCTGTTAGAACATCATTTTCAGGAGTGAACATATACTGAAATCATGCTGAGTAGATTCAAATGAAGACGCTGTCCTGTTATCATGGAATGTTACAAAACAGAAGAGGACTATTCAGCCCACCATGTTTATGCCAGCTTTTTGAGAGATAGCTAGCAAATTAATTGGGTAAGGCAATATTGTGGTGGGAATGTTACTGGACTATTGTCATTGCAAAGTCCAGACACATTTTTTAGTGACATGGGATTTGAATCCCCACCACAGCAGATGTGAGATATTAAATTCTGTTAATAAATCTTGAATTAGAGGCGAGCCCATTATTGGCTATGATGAAAACCTATCTGATTCACTAATGTCCTTTAGGAAAGGAAAGTTGCTGTCCTGACCTGGTCAGGCCTCCGTTTACTCAAGGCCATGTGGCTGACTCTTAAATGCCCTTTGAAATGGCCTACTAAGCCATTCAGTAGTATCAAGCCACTACAACTTCTAAAGAAAGGAATGACCATACAGCATTGACCATGGAACTGGAAATGGCATTGGCAAACCCAGCCCAGTTGATGCTGCAGTGTCAACCTCACTAATGCCTGGGGATGTTTATAAAATTACAGAGAGCTGCTCCACAAACTAATCATGCATCAGCCTGACATACTCTCAGAATCGTACTTTATCAAGAATGTCATATCCTACGGTATATGCTAGCCCACTGGCAGGCTAAACAAACCAGATAGTCAAGTACAGTCAGGGATGAGTTGCTCGGGAGTCTGAAGGCGCTGGATACTGCAAAGGCGAATACCCTGGTAAACATTGCAGCAAAAATATTGAAAACCAGTGCTTTAGAATTAACAGAGGTAACAAGGTGTAGAGCTGGATGAACACAGCAGGCCAAGCAGCATCAGAGGAGCAGGAAGGCTGACGTTTCGGGCCTAGACCCTTCTTCAGAAATGGGGGAGGGGAAGGGGGTTCTGAAATAAATATGGAGAGAGGGGGAGGCAGATAGAAGATGGATAGAGGAGAAGATAGGTGGAGAGGAGACAGACAGGTCAAAGAGGCGGGGATGGAGCCAGTAAAGGTGAGTGTAGGTAGGGAGGAGATAGGTCAGTCCAGGGAGGACTGACAGGTCAAGGGGGTGGGATGAAGTTAGTAGGTAGGAGATGGGGGTGGGGCTTGAGGTGGGAGAAGGGGATAGGTGGGAGGAAGGACAGGTTAGGGAGGCGGGGATGAGCTGGGCTGGTTTTGGGATACGGTAGGGGGAGGGGAGATTTTGAAGCTTGTGAAGTCCACACTGATACCATTGGGCTGCAGGGTTCCCAAGCGGAATATGAGTTGCTGTTCCTGCAACCTTTGGGTGGCATCATTGTGGCACTGCAGGAGGCCCAGGATGGACATGTCATCTGCGGAATGGGAGGGGGAGTTGAAATGGTTCGCGACTGGGAGGTGCAGTTGTTTAGTGCGAACCGAGCGTAGGTGTTCTGCAAAGCGGTCCCCAAGCCTCCGCTTGGTTTGCCCGATGTAGAGGAGGCCACAACGGGAACAGCGGATGCAGTATACCACATTAGCAGATGTGCAGATGAACATCTGCTTGATGTGGAAAGTCTTCTTGGGGCCTGGGATGGGGGTGAGGGGGGAGGTGTAGGGGCAGGTGAAGCACTTCCTGCGGTTGCAGGGAAATGTGCCGGTTGTGGTGGAGCTGGAGGGGAGTGTGGAGCGGACAAGGGAGTCATGGAGAGAGGGGTCCCTCCGGAAAGCAGATAAGGGTGGGGAGGGAAAAATGTCTTTGGTGGTGAGGTCGGATTGCAGATGGCGGAAGTGTCGGAGGATAATGCGTTGGATCCGGAGGTTGGTGGGGTGGTACGTGAGGATGAGTGGGATTCTTTTTTGGTTGTTATTGCGGGGAGGGGGTGTGAGGGATGAGTTGCGGGAGACATGGTCGAGGGCATTCTAGACTACTGAGGGGGGGAAGTTGCGGTCCTTGAAAAATGAGGACGTCTGCGATGTACGGGAGTGGAATGCCTCATCCTGGGAGCAGGTGCGGCGGAGGCGAAGGAATTGGGAATAGGGGATGGCATTTTTGCAGGAAGGTGGGTGGGAAGAGGTGTATTCTAGGTAGCTGTGGGAGTCAGTGGGCTTGAAATGGATTTCGGTTTCTAGCTGGTTGCTGGAGATGGAGACAGAGAAGTCCAGGAAGGTGAGAGAGGTATTAGAGATGGTCCAGGTGAACTTAAGGTTGGGGTGGAAGGTGTTGGTGAAGTGGATGAACTGTTCGAGCTCCTCATGGGAGCACGAGGAGGCGCCGATACAGTCATCGATGTACCGGAGGAAGAGGTGGGGTTTAGGGCCAGTGTAGGTACGGAAGAGGGATTGTTCCACGTAACCTACAAAGAGGCAGGCATAGCTTGGGCCCATGCGGGTACCCATGGCCACCCCGTTTGTCTGTGGGAAGTGGGAGGAATTGAAAGAGAAGTTGAGGGTGAGGACGAGTTTAGCTAAACGGATGAGGGTGTCAGTGGAGGGGAACTGGTCAGGCCTGCGGGACAGGAAGAAGCGGAGGGCCTTTAGGCCATCTCTATGGGGAATGCAGGTGTATAGGGACTGGACGTCCATGGTAAAGATGAGGTGTTGGGGACTGGGGAATTGGAAGTTCTGGAGGAGGTGGAGGGCGTGGGTGGTGTCACGGACGTAGGTAGGGAGTTCCTGGACCAAGGGAGAGAAAATGGAGTCGAGATAGGTCGAGATAAGTTCGGGGGGCAGGAGCAGGCGGAGACAATGGGTCGACCAGGGCAGTCAGGTTTGTGAATTTTGGGAAGGAGAATTTTTAGAATTAACAGCTCCCTTAGCGAAGCTGATGCAGCACAACTACCACACTGGCATCCACTCAGGAATGTAGAAAATTGTTCAGGTATATCCTGTCCACACAAAGCAGGGTAAACCCAACCTGTCCAATTACTCAAATCAAAGCAAAGTACTGTCGATTTGATTTGATTTATTGTTGTCACATGTACCTAAGTACAGTGAAAAGCTTTGTTTTGTGAGCGGTACAAGCAGATCATAGCAACAAAGGATATACAGATTATAGGGTGCTCAGCCAGAGCGAGGCATACAGGTTGCAACTGCATAGGATGTGTGCAAAGCAAGATCAACATTATTTGAAGTTTGAGAGTCCATTCATCAGTCTAATAATGGCAGTGAAGAAGCCGTTATCGAACTTGTTGGTCCCAAGTTTTTGTATCTTCTACTTGACAGAAGAGGTTGTAGGAGAGCATTACCAGGGTCGGAGGGGTCTTTGATGATGTTGGCAGCCTTTCTGCAGCAACAAGAAGGGTAAATGGAGTCCATGGATGGGAGTTTGTCTTCCGTGATGATCTGGGCTGTGCACATGAACTTATGCAATTTCTTACAGTCCTAGGCAGAGCATTTGCTGCACCAAGTCGGATGCTGGAAATCTGAAATAAAAACCGAAAATGGAGTAGAAATTCAGCAGATCTATTAGTATCTGTGGAGAGAGAAACAGAAGTTAATATTTTGTGTCCAGTATGGGTCATGTTTGGAATCCAATGAGTTAATGAGTTCGGACTGGAGCATTGAGATACCAGAGGGATGGACTTCATTGAGTTCCAAAAAAGAGTTATACACGACTTGAAATGTTAACTCTGGACAGTAATTGGATAGAAACAATCAGCCTACTCTTGATCTTAAGCAAAGTGTTGGAAGATGTTATCAAGAAGGTCTTGCCCAGCAATGACCTTGCTGGTTGACTCTCAATTTGTTGTTCCACCAGAGGCACTCTGCTCCTGACATCAACAGAGCCTTCTTACAAATAGAGACAAAAAAGTTGAATTCATGAGTTGAGGTGAGAGTATTTGCCCTGGATATTAAGGCAACATTTGAGTAAGTGTGATATCAAGGAGCCCTAGCAAATAGACCATTCTGATGAAGGGTCACTAGACTTCAAACACTGGCTCTGCTTTTTTCTCTACAGATGCTGCCAGACCTCCTGAGTTTTTGTTCTGGAGCCTGTTCATGATTGATCTGTAACCTATCTTCATATCCTTGCTTTCACCCTATATCCTTTAATACTTTTGATTCACAAAAAGCTACCAATCTCAGGTAGGAAACTAAGAGCAGATCTGCATGAATTGTCATTTGTAGATGTGTTCCAAACTTCCACCACTCTTTATGCATAGAAGAGTTTCCTAACTTCACCTCTAATTTTTCCTCAAGTACGATATAACCAGCAGAAAAGTTTACTTATCTCTATCTGTTCCCTGTAACAATTTGAGAATTTGAACAAACCATTCCTTAATCTTCTTAGTCAAGTGAATGCAACCTAGTTTCTGTGATCTTCACATAAAATATTATTTCTGGAGTCCAGATGTCATTCTACTTTGCATTCCCTCCAAAGCCAAAATATCCTTCCTAAGGTGTATGCCCTAAACCACTTACAGTGATTCCAGGTGTGATCTAACCTGTTGAAATATTATTTTTACAACTTCATATTCTTTGCATTCCTCAAGTTATAAAATGCCAGCATTCCAATAGGTTTTTAATTGATTATCTTTTATGCCTGTTACGATACTTTAAGTTCAGTGTACCTGTACTTGGACACTCCCCCAACACTCCTGCAAATGACTGTTTTGTCCCTCAATGTTTCTAGTTTCTCACCATTTAAAAAAAATCCATGTTTTTATAGTTTTTAGATCAAAAGTGCTTGACCTCATTTGCCTTTATTGAAATACATTTGCCACAGTTTTGGTTATTCAATTAACCATCACTATTTTTTTGTAACTTTTTGTTTTTGTCTACAGTGCCACATATTGTTGTCTTATCAGCAAATTTTGATATTTCACTTTCTGTCCCATTGCACTGAAAGTTAGCAGGAGCTACACTAATTAGGAAGACAAATGGTACGTTGACCTTTATTGAAAGAAAATATGTGTAAACTTACACCAAGCTTTGGTGAGACCACATCTAGAATATTGCACATAGTTTTGGTCTCCCTATCGAAGGAAGAAAGTACATGCCTAGGAGACAGTACAGTGAAGGTTCGCCAGATTGGAGATCAGTACAGTGAGAATTGATTTATGGATCTGTGAGTTACGAGAAGAACTGGAGATTTAACATAATCAGGGGATGGACTTTGTTGGATGTATATACTGGACAGATGGGATTTCATGGCAGAATTAGAGTATTGAAAGCAAGGTTGTGATGGAAGAATTAGGGTGTTTGAGAGGAGGTGTTTGTCTTTGGATACTAGCAGGATGAGTTCTGATGGGAGATTAAGGTACAAGCAAGAATGGTCTTCAATGGGAGTTTTGGCTACTAGTCGACTGGCTGGATGATTTTGAGTCTGAGAAGGATGCATTTCAAATTAAGATTTAGGGTACGAGAAGAATGTGGGTTAGGTAGCTAGATTGTGGGGTTGTGTTGGAAGCATTAGAGTACCAAAGATTATAATTAGACAGTGTATAATTGGGATCAGCAACAATAAAATTTGGGTTACTGAAGGGATTGGTTTCAGTAGCATGGTAGAACATAGAACATAGAACATTACAGCGCAGTACAGGCCCTTCGGC
>NC_063354.1:47044751-47078267 GCF_021869965.1 Rhincodon typus | reverse complement strand
TTCTGAAGAAGGGTCTAGGCCCGAAACGTCAGCCTTCCTGCTCCTCTGATGCTGCTTGGCCTGCTGTGTTCATCCAGCTCTACACCTTGTTATCTCAGATTTTCCAGCATCTGCAGTTCCTACTATTTCTGAGTGTCAATGTAGTCAGTATTACCTCTCAGCGTCTCTAATGGCCTTACGGAGCTCATATCTGGATTTCCTGTATACACCACTGTTGTCTGACTTGAACACCCCACACCTGGACTTCAGTTGGCAACCTGATTCATCCATGGTTTCTGTTTGGGGAACATATGGATTAACTTCTCTGGCATGCAGTCTTCTACACACATTCTAATGAAGTCTGTAATGGTAATAGGCATACTCATTTAGGTTGGTCGCTGAGTTCTTGCATATGGACGAGACCACCAATACAAAGCAGTCCCTGAGAACCTCTTCTGCTGCCTCGGATCAGCACTGTATTACTTTCTGTAATGGGTCCTCATGTTTCAATTTCTTTTTGTAAGCCAAGAGAAAGAATGCAGCATGTGATCTGATTTTCCAAAGTTTGGTCAGGCTATGAAGCAGCAGGCATCTTTGGTTCTATAGCAACGGTCAAGGGTTTTCGGCCCTATGTTGGGACAGGAGACAATATGGTATTTCGGTCACACTCTCATGAGGTGGCCTGGTTGAAGTCACCGGCTGTGATGAACAAGGCCTTGAAATATGCTGTCTCAAGTCCATTTTTAGCGGTGTATATTTCATCAAGAGCACTCTTCTGTGTGGTGGAGTATGTAGACTGCTGTCAGGATAGTGAAGGTGAACTCACGTGGCAAATAGTAGGGGCGACACTTCACTGTTCGGTATTCTAGGTCAAGGGAGCAATAACTGCCCAAACTTGTCACATCTGAGCACCAGGAGGTGTTGGTTAGGAGGCTGACCTCACCACCCTTGCCTTGCCCAAGGACACCATGCAATGTATAGAAAAACCTTCAGGTTGTAAGGCACATAAATATGTAGGAGTAGTGAGCCGTATCTCTGTAAAACAGACCACACAGGAGTCTTTCAGTTCCCTCTAGAAGGTAAGTCTAGCTTTAAATTCATCCATTTTGTTCTCGATCGCTTGGACGTTAGCCAGGAGTATGCTGAGGGAGGGAAATCTTGAAACCACGTTGTTTCAGCCTCACCTGCAGGCCAGCGCGTCTCCCACATTTCATGGTAAAGTATCTGCTTCTGGTCGATCCCAGGCATCAGTAATGGAAGTCTGCTGCTCTGGAATGTAAGCGTGTGTTCCTGATGGAGTCCTGGACACCAGTCTCAGCCACAGGCGCTCTGGGGGTTCTTCGAGTTGGTTCCATCGGGCTTCCACGTTGTCTGGTTCCCTTAAGGTCGGTTGTCATTTCTGAGCCTATCGGGCCTCCTCGGAGTCTGATCGCTGTAGGGTCAGGTTTCATTCCTGGGCTGGTTGGGCCTCGCTTCCAGGTTTCCTTGAGGTCAGGAAGGTAGGGCCTGTGGGAAGCTGGTAGGTTTCTGTTTGCTGTAGGCTTACGGATCCAGCATCGGTAATCAGGCCTGGTCAATCGTAGAATCTTCAAACTTGCAAGAGAACATTGTTAATAATTTTAACAGGCTTAGAATTGAGGTTTAAAAGAGCAGAATGTTTGTAAGATATGTAAGAATAAGATCTGCTGTCGAGTGCTTACAATGAATTGCCATATTTCGATGCCATCTTGGCTGGGAAGCACCAGTCACTTAGGCTTGTCACCACCACAGCAGGTGTATCCACAGAGCGGTCCCTGACCTTATAAAGCTCATTTAAGCCTCTTAGATTTTTTTGACTGTCCCAATTCATAAAGCTTTAGTCTGAAAGAATATAAATTTAGTTTATTGCAGAACTGCAGCTGTAAATTATTCAAATAAAAATGATAGAATTTTTGGCTAAAAACAAAGATACAAAGATTAGGAGTAGGAATGATAATAGTTACTTATCTGACTGATAGAGTGACCTTATTTTCATGTTTATCTTTGCAGGCCTCTTACTTGCTTGACTATTCTCTTTTCAAAGTGACAACATTGAAAATCTGAAGCCAGAATTCAACAGTTGTGATAGCTTCTATTGTTGAATATTTGCTTGTAGCAGGGATTCAATAGATGGTGCAGGGTTTGGGAGAGATGGAAGTGATTTCTTGTTTCTCACTAGTTCTGCACTTAAGGTATTTGCAGATTGCCTAACTTCTTTCAGCAGAACTTTGATTAGAGTCATAGAGCTGTACAGCATGGAAACAAACCATTCAGTCCAATTTGTCCATACCAACCAGATATCGCAAATTAATCTAGTTCCATTTGCTAGCATTTGGCCCATATTCCTCTAAAATCTTCCAAACTGCCCTGACTGTTTAACTTGTCCGTTTTTCCAACTGCACCAGTCTCAGACTGATCTCTCACTATCTCCCTGGGTTGCACTTGCTAATTTCAATCTGCACTATACGATCATTTATTTTGTTTCGTATACTGCCCACATTTTTAAGTACAACACCCTCAGTTTAACATTGACTGCCGCCCTTCTCATCGTTGTCCCTTATCAGCTGTGCCTGAAGTTAGATTCCTAAGCCTTTCCATATTTAATGTCCTATCACTTGTTCTGGAAACTTTAAGAACCTCTGCTAAGCCCTGCCTTCCTTTCACGTTGGCAAAATTTTCCATGCAACTGAACCCACCTCTCTCACTCTTCAGTTCAAAGCCCTATCCATAGCCCTACATTTATGATTCGCCAGGACTCTGGTCCCAGCATGATTTGAGTGGAGCCCATCCTGTCAGAACAGCTCCCTCCCCTAATACTGGTGCCAATGTCCCATGAACTCAAATATGTTTCTCCTACACAAATATTTGAGCCATACGTTTACTACTTTAATCTTGTTAACCCTTTGCCAATTTGCTTGTGGCTCAAGTAATAATCCAGAGAAAATCATCTTTTTGGTTCTGCTTTTTAATTTAACCCCTAGCTGCTCACACTCCCTCAGCAGAACCTGTTTCCTCCTTCTCCCTATATTGTTGGTACCTATGTGGATCATGACAAATGGATCTTTCCCCTCCCACTCCAAAGTTCCTCTGCAACCAAGGTGAAATATCCTGAAACCAGGCACCTGGCAGGCAACACAGCCTTTGGGACTCCTGATCCTGGCCAGAGAAAACAGTGTTAATTCTCCTGAACATACAATCCCTCATTACATCTGCATTTCTCTTTTCTGCCCCCTCTTGAATGGCTCTCTTGTACCGTGGTGCTATGGTCAGTTTGCTGAAGCCTATAGCCCCCACTCTTGCCGACACAGGGAGCACACAGCCTGTTAGATAGGCTCAAGGGCTGAGGCTCCTTCAGCACCAGCTCCTGGATGTCTCTACCTGCCTTTTTCCTAGTCAGACACTCCTGTCCCAGACCACTGACCGAATTTAAGATAGAATCATAGAATCCCTACAGTGTGGGATACGGCCATTCAGCCCCTCCTAACCTACACATCCCTGGATACTTTCCAATCTACCATTGCCAGTATTACCATTACTGAATCTCCTGCCATTAACATCCTTTAGATTACCATTGACTAGAAACTCAACTGGACTTGCCACAAAATCATTGCAACTGCAACAGCAGACCGGAAGCTAGGAATACTGGGGCAAGTAACTCACCAAGCCTGTCCATCATCTACAAGGCTCAGGTCAGAAGTGTGATGGAATACTCCCCTCTTGTCTGGATGGGTGCAGCTCCAACAACACTGAAGATGCTTGATGCCATCCAGGACAATCAGCCAGCTTGATTGGCACTCCATCCACAAGCATCCACTCCCTCCATCACTGACACTCAGTCACAGCAGTGTGCACTATCTACAAGATGCACTGCAAAAAATTCACCAAAAGTTCACCAAAGCCAATACCTTCCAAACCCACGGCCACTTCCAACCACAGGGATAAGGGCAGCAGATACATAGGAACACCACAACCTTCAAGTTCCCCTCCAATCCACTTGTCATCCTTTCTTAGGAATATATCACTGTTCATTCACTACACTAAGTCAAAATCCTGGAATTCCCTCGCTAAGGGCATTGTGAGTCAACCTACAGCACGTGAACTGCAGCGGTTCAATAAGGTAGCTCACCACCACCTTCTCAAGGACAACTAAGGACAGGCAATAAATGCTGGCCAGCCAGCTATGCCCACATCTGACAAGCAAATAAGAAAAATATTATAATTACATCGTTATGGTACCAGTTTATATTCCCATGTAGTTTTTGTATATCTACCTTGCCGTCTCCTTTTCCAGTCAGCTTTAGCAAACATGGGCATGTCTGGTAGTCAGTTGGAGAATTCATTATAACCTCTGCCAGTACTTGTTAGTTTTCCTGCTATTTTCCCTAGACATTACCCTGCAAAAGAAGACCAATCAGTTAATGTTGTAGTTAATAATATAGTCTCCTAAATGGACAATTTTTATTTCTTCTTGAATTCTCTGACCAAAGGCAGGTCCAATTCACAGCACAGAAAGAAATCCGAAATCCACCCCAGCTAAAACAGGGACAGAATCTCCATGCTGTTAGAACCACTCTGATCGACACCAGAGATCCAACCAACTGCTAGCCTTCCTGCTCCTATGATGCTGCTTGGCCTGCTGTGTTCATCCAGCTCTACACCTTGTTATCTCTGACTCTTCCCTCCCCTCCCCCACTTCTACATGCTTGTTGTAGCCTGGAGCTGCAGATGGTGATTGTAGAGGCAATTGTTATTCAAAAACATCAATTTGTTGCAGAGATAGTAAGAACTGCAGATGCTGGAGTCAGAGATAACACAGTGTGGAGCTGGAGGAACACAGCTGGCCAGGCAGCATCAGAGGAGCAGGAAAGTTAAAACACTTTTCTGAAGAAGGGTCCCGAACTGAAACATCAACTTTCCTGCTCCTCTGATGCTGCCTGGGCTGCTGTGTTCCTCCAGCTCCACACTGTGTTATCAATTTGTTTCAATTGTGCATTGATAAACCAATCAATGCCTTCAGTTGCAGGAACAAGGGATGAGAGTTACATGGATAGACTGTGAAATCTGAGATTGTTATCCTGAGAGCAGGAAAAAGTTGGGAAGAGATTTGATGAGGTGTTTAAAACCTTGAAAGATTTGGAAAGGGTGAATAAGAATTGTTTTCCTTGTCTGTCTGTCTCTCTTCCTCCCCCCTCCCCCCCAAGCTTCCCTCGTTTCCTCCTGTTTTCCTTCTGTCCCTCCAATCATCTCTCTATCTATTTTTCCTCATCTCTCATTTCCCCTTTGTCTCTTCCCCTCACCTCTGTCTTCCCTCCTGTCTCTTTCTATCTTTCCTTTATATCAATCTGTCTCCTCTCCTCAACTCTTTCTGCTTATCCCTTCCTCTTACCTCCCCCATTCCCATCTTCCCCCCGATTTCTCTCTGTCTGTCTCCCTCTCACACTCTCACATCTTTCCATTTTTTGCTTTTCCCTTGTATATGTCTCTTATCATTCTCTCCTCACTCCCTGTTCTCGTATCACTCTCTCCTCCCTTGTCCATCTCTCTCACAGCAGAGGAACGTGATAAATGCTATTATACTAAAACAAAACAATGAAGGTACTAGAAATCAAAGATAAAAACAGAAGATACTGGAAATATTCAAAAGGCATACAGTTTGGAGATGGAATAAGTTAACATTTCATCTCTTCAGTGACCTGCTGAAAGACCATTGACTCAAAGGTTAACTGTTTCTCTTCGTAGCTCCTCCCTGACCTGCTGAATATTTCCATCATTTTCTATTTTTGCATTGTAAAGGCTATAGTGGTGCAGAGGGCATATAATGTATTTTGTTGCAGAGATTCAAAATAGATTACCCAAAATGATCCTTTTGAGGATACACCAACCAAAAGATAGTCCAGACTGGCAGAGAAAGTTAAAGTCCGGTGTTGTAAGTGAATTTAAATTAATCACAGATTTTGATATGTTGCCGAGGGATGGAGTATTTTGTCTGGATGTGAAGTCACTGACCAGGGTCAGGAATTCCCTGTTTTCACTTGTTCTTTAGCAGACTTGCAACCAAGTGGAGCATGAAATGGTTTGTCACAGGGAATGGTTCTGACAGAGAGAATTAATTATTTTAATTGAAATTTGAATTAATATTTAAAATCAGTGATCAGTTTTATATTGATTCTGGACCATGAAGAGAAACAAAACAATGGATTAATCAGGGATTGATATGAACGAGGAACAAGAGTAGGCCACTCTGCTCTTCGAGCCTCTTCCGCCATTCAATAAGATCATGCCTGATTCGATCTTAATTTCAATTTTACATTCCAATATATCCCCAATTATCTTTTATCTGCTTGGTAATAAAGAATCTATCTGTAAACCTCTCTGCTTTGTACTCTCCTGTTAAGGTACTAAACTTCTAAATCAATCATTTTATCAAATTTGTGATATCTCTGTGGTACAGTTTCAGTTTTTTCTTTGCCTGACTATGCACAATGGTCCATTTTTCTACCTTAGAAATGCTGTATAGATATAGGTTGTCGTTATTGGATCTGCAGTCTATTGATGTGAAAGAGGAGAGGAAACCAGTGTGTTTAACTATCCATTGCTTTGCTTTGTTTTTTATACTCCTAGTGCAAATGCTGGAGAAGCTAATCCCAACCTTTTCTCCCATTTTTTAGGTAGGAACAGAATGGGACCCCAAGGAGCGACTGTTCCGTAACTTTGGGGGTTTGATTGGGCCATTTGATGAGCCAGTTGCCATGCAGAAGTGGGCCAAAGGCAGTAACATGACCGCCACAGTTGTATGGATTGACCCCACTTACATTGTGGCAACATCGTATGACATAATGGTGGATTCAGAGGCTGAATATACGCATTACAAACCCCCGTTAAACCACCCTCTGCGGCCTGGGAGCTGGATCGTGCGTGTCCTGCATCTGTGGGTTCTCCTGGCAGAAACCAAGTTCCTGGTGGTTCCCCTGGCCTACAGTGGGAAGCAACCTTTCAGAAAAGGTACATTAAATCCTACAGAGCTTTGAGGCCTGTCACAACCTGTCACCTACCTGTCACAAGCACAGCATACCTTTTGCTTGACTATGCAGCACTTTCTCATTTAATCTCATTCTTTTTAAAAACCCTATACTTCAGCATTCCTCAAAAGTATTTTAGCAGTAAATATGGCCAAAGAGGAAATTGGTATAAAGGCAAAATTAATGACTGCATGTTGAACATATGTGAATAAATGGCACAAACGCAGGGTTAATGGATCTGACCTTATAGCCATTATGGTGGCATGTTTACAAGGAGATCAAAACTGGGAACTAACTATTCAGGGGTATATGGCTTTTCAAAAGGACAGGCAGGAAGGGAACGGTGATGGACTAACATTGGTAGAGTGAGATGGGATAAAAATGGTAAGAACAAGTAATCTTGGGTTGGAAGATATAGAATCCACACGGGTGGACTTAAGAAATAAAAAGGGGAAGAAGACACTGGTTGGAGTGAACCATAGGTCCCATAATAGAAGCCACGCAGTGGTCCAAAGAATAAATCAAGAGATAACTAGGCCATGTGAAAAAGGCAGTAGATTAATCATGGGTGACTTTACTCTTCATGTAGATTGAGATAGTAAGATTGGCAGAGTTAGTCAAGAGGAAGAATTCAGAACGTACATTCAGGATAGTTTCCTAGAACAATGTGTTGTGGATCCAACCAGGATCAGTTTATTTTGGACCTAATGATATGAAATATGTCAAGTTTAATAAATCATGTCAGAAGAAAAGATCCCCTAGGCAATAGAATAAAACATTCAGTTTGAGAGGGAGCAATTTGTGTTTGGAATTTGGATAATTACAAAGAAACAAAGGCAGAGCTAGCTGGAGTAGATAGGGAAAGGAGTTTATCAGCAGAGACGGTTGAGGAGCAACAGCTAGTGTTTAAGAAAATTGCAAAGATATTATCCCAGTGAGGAGAAAGGATTCTAGGAAGGGGATAATAAGACCATGAGAAACAGGAACAGGTGTAGGTTGTTCACCCCCTCAAGTCTGCTCCGCCATTCAGTAGGATCATGACTGATCCAGCACTCCTCATTTTCCACTTTCCTGCTTATAATCCTTGATTCCTCTACTGATCAAGAATCTAGCTATCTCAGCCTTAACACAAGGACTCTGTCCCCGCAAGTCTCTGTGACAAGGAGTCCTAAAGGCAATCAACCTCTGAGAGAAGAAATTCCTCCTCATCTCAGTATTAAATTGGTGCCCCTTTATTCTCAGACTATGGCCTCTGGTCCTAGACGATCCCAGGAGGAGAAATATCCTCTCAGCCTTTATGGTGTCAAACCCCTTAAGAATTCTTCTAAATTCAAATGAGTAGAGTCCCAACTTGTTTACTCTTTGCTCATAAAATAATCCTTCCATACCGGGGATCATCATAGTGATGTTTCCGTGATGATGAGCATTCTGAACACAGAACTGGTGGAGATTAAGAGCTGATCTCCATGCTGTACTGCTTGAGTGTGCACAGGATTACTGGTTTCTGTTAAATGACAGAACCCTCCCCCATAAACTCTGTAAGATTCTGTGTTATACTGAAACTATCCAGACTAGGAGTTCCCTAGATTAGCCTCTGGAATGTGATGGGGATTGTGAGAATTAGATCACTGACATAATGGAAATCAACAAATCAATTCCCTTTGTCAAGAGTGACTGGTGCAAACTTCTTGAACTAGTAATTGTGCAAGAGGATAAAATGTGGGGGAAGGGTTTGGTGTCGTAGTGATCAAGTTCAGAGGCCCAGGTTGATGGTCCAGTTCAAATCCCACCATTGCAGATGTTACTGAATTCTGAAATTGAAATCTAGTAATGCCAACCATGAAACTATCAACGAATGTCATAAAATACTATTTGTGTCACATTTCTCCTTCCTTTTCTTGAAGGAAGAAATCAGCCATCCTCACATGGCCTGGCCTACATATGACTCCGGACCCACTGAAATGTGGTTCACTCTTAACTATACTCTGAAATGGCCTCATAAGCCACTTAGGTCAAGTGCAATTAGGATGGTCAACAAATGCTGCCTTACCAGTGATGTCCACATCCAATGAAAGAATAAAGGGAAAAAGTAATCAGATCAGGCTGGACTGCCTCTACAGTTGAATACTTCATTTGGAATCCTGTTCTGTTAGCACTTAAAAAAGAATGAGTTTGAATTTATACAGTGCCCTTTGCAATAACTAATGCCTGCCGAACCAACTTGAGTATAAGATTAAGAATAAATTGTTGTTAATATAAAATATGCATGGTATGTCACTGTTGAGGGCATGTGGAAGCCAAGGTGACATGATGGTCCTGCTAACAGTGATCTATTAAATGGCCTCAACCAACAACACTGAATAAATATGACCAGGATACTGGAGATAACATCAAGTAGTGAGGTGCAACCTATTGCATCCACCTGAGAGGGCAAACATGCCTCAGTCTAACAGCTCATCCAGAAGATGTAACTTTGATAGTGCAGCACTCCCTCAGTAATAGAGATCTAGCCAGGATTATTGGCTGAAGTGCCCCAGATAAGACCTGTCCTTTCAGAAACAGCAGCTATTGTCCAGGTTAATTAATAAAAATAAACTTTCTTTGTCCTTTCTGTGATCCAGGACAAGACCAGTGGTTACATGCCGGCCCACCGAACAATGAGTATATGGACCAGAGTTTCCAGCACCTCAATGGGATTCTGAACCTTCCTCCATCAGATATTGCTATAAAGGAGGCTTTCCGTAACTCTCAGCTAGTTGGCAAGCCTCTGGAATTGTGGGTGTATGAAAGTATAGGCAAATTCTGGTCAGCTGCCAACACGTGTACAGTTGAACCTTCACTGTGCCCATTGCTGCCACCTTGTCAAAAGACCATCTGGAGTTCTCTATCAGATGACCCAAAATCTGAACTGGGACCAGTCAAAGGTGACGGACGCCTGAGGTAGCACAGAAGGTGGAGTTTGGGGGGAGTGCAGTATGCAGTAGTTAAACAAGCAGAAAGAAAACACCTGTGAACTGGCATGTTGATTCAGTGTCCTGTCACTCGTAGATGGAAGAATGACACCAATCTATTAAGAAGACAACATATAGAGTTTAAGAAGAAGGAGATATTATATGCCACAGATACCCTGCACCACAGATTGTCCCAGTACAATGCAGCGATTGGGTCTTTGGTGCATGTTGAATTGAGGTATCTGACCTCAGCACATGGTGGCTGCAAGAGGAATTATAGGACTGTCATCCCTGAATGAATCGGCATCAGTTGAACTTCGAGGAAGCTCCCAACATTCCTGGTTTCACCCAACTGCCTCTGGAATCTTTGATTTCTGCTCAGATCCAGTTTGTGGTTGATTTTGAGCTAACTGCCATTGAGGGTGGAATGAAATGAAATTTTCAGTAATGTCAAAGCCATCTCTACATCACTGCAAGGAAGAAATCAAGCAACTTAAGGTGTTAAGCATTTTAACATATGACACTAACTTCAGAACTCTTTATAATGACGTTCTTTACAAAAAAAAATTCTCTCTTCAATTTTTGCTCATCCTGTTGAAAAATATCTGGGCTAGGGAGTGAAGCACTTTCCATTCAGGCATCCAGTGTCAGAATCAAACACCATCTGAGCAGATATAGCACAGAATTAGATACGGTTTAAACTACCAATTATTTTATCCCCACCTATCCCCCACAGGCTAGGTACAGAATAAAACTCCCTCTGCACTGTGCTGACATTTAGTCTCGGCTCATAGCTGAGAAGGTGATTAACGTTTTTTCACATCCTACATCACTCATCCTGAGTGAGATTGTCGATGTAGTGATGAATAATCAAATGTAAAATAAACTTGTTTCTAATTGGCCTGGTTACCTCAGGATGTCACAAACATTCCAGTCTATTACATTTGAAATCCAGTCACTGTTGTGATTCACTAGATAGAAATAACCAAACAGAGAAGTATGTAAAAATAGTGAGAAAAAATTCTCAAAAGAACTGAATCATCTTAATCTGATGCTTGGCCAGGTGGGACAGCAATGAGGGTTAGCAAAGTTGAGTTCAGGGAAAGACCATCCAGGTCTCTCACTATCGATCACAAACCAATAACCTGTACAGAGAAGCGCTCCTCAGGTGAGGGCAGGATTGAATTCATCCCAAGGTTTTCTGTGATTGAATGTTGAACTCTCAATCTTGGCCGTTAAAGATTATATAAGGTATATTATATGAGATTATATGGCCAATTATATGCGGTACAGATTTACGGCAATGAAGAAGTAATTCAGGTGTTGTGGACAATGACCAGAATTTTGTTTTTACCCAGTGAGTTAAAATCATAGAAGCATAGAATCCCTACAGTGTGGAAACAGGCCATTTGGTCCAACAAGTCCACACCGCTCCTCCAAACAGCATCCCATCCAGATCCATCCCTCTACCCTTTCCCTGTAACTCCACATTTCCTGTAGCTAATCCACCTAACATATACACCCCTGGACACTGTGGGCAATTTAGCATGGCCAAACCACCTAACTCGCACATCTTTGGACTGTGGGAGGAAACCGGAGCACCCGGCGGAAACCTAACATCTGGAAAGCACTGCCTGAACAAGTGGTGGAGGTAGATTTGATACTAATATCCAAATATAAGTAGGAAAAATATTTGAAAGGAAGCATTTTTGTGTCTATGGGGAAAGAGCAGAGTGGGCCAAATCAGATAGCTTCTTGAAAGAGCCATCAAGTACATGGCCTCCTGTGGTGTATCTTTCTGTACTCCAGAGGGTGAAGCATGCTGCACCCCAATAAAGGAAGAAATTCAAATTTTTTTTTGCGATGGAATCATTGTTGGCATTAAACACAGTTTTCATTTGAAAAACATACAATGTGATAGTGCTTCCTGTATGAGTGCAACATTCCAGCTGACCTCATTCCCCCATTCTGCTTCTATAACAAAGAGGTTCAGAGTTCAGTAGTTATTTGAAAGGTATTTTGATTTCATTTTAGTCTTCATGATTACCTGAACAACTTGTTTTGATGGAACAGTATCTAAAGGAGCACTGCATAATTTCTGTAATATAGGAAATGTTATATTGTGTATAGTTCCTTCACTATGTGACAATAGTACTGCATTATTACATATGACTAAACACATTTTCTTCCTTGATTCAGCTTTTACTGTATTTTGCTTCATTACCTTGTCACTCAAAATTCACAAACAAATGAGAATTCATATTTTTTTCAGTAATAAAGTATATGCTATATAAGTATTTAAAAGGTAGTTATTTTAAACACTGAATTCAGTGAGAATCTACTTGAATGTCACACTCACTTACCCATGGATTCTGCCATTTCACAGTATTCCTGTGTTAGAAGTTTCTATATAAATGGATCCCTTACGCCCCACACATCCATGCTGGTATTTGTGCTCCACAAAGGCCTCCCTCCACCTGTTTGACTGTTCTATTCAACATGTGTTTCAGTTGCTTTCTTCTTATCTAAGTTTCCCTTAAATGCATCTGTACCTTTCACCTGTGTTAGTGAGTTTCATAATCTCAGTACTAAAGATAGCAGATTATTTGGACATCATCACATTTCTGTTCGGGGGAGTTTTCTGACTGTACGTTGGCTGCCAGGTGAGTTCACCTCAAAAAGCATATAATTGATTGTAAAGTGATTTGGGAGATTTGGGGTTTCTGGTAGATATGAAAATTATCATTTAAATGCAAGTCTTGTTTTAAACTGTTCAAGTGAGAGGTTCCTCCTCAATTCCCTGTTGGATTTATTGGTGGATACTTTATTTAATAGTTTATTCATTTGTGGGATTCTAGACCAGCATTTTATTGCCTGTCTCAAGTTGCCCTTGAGAAAGTGATTGTGAGATACCCTTAACTGCTGCAATCCATGTTGGTAGGGTCACCCACAATGCTGTTAAAAAGGATGTTCCAGGATTTTGACCTAGTGACGGTGAAGGAATGATAATGTTTCAAAACAGGTTGATGTGGGATTGGAAGGGAGGTTGCATGCACCTGTGTTCCCATGCACCTGCCCACAAGTTAGAAGGATGCTGTCAGATCCACAACACAGGTGCAATGAAGAATTCATTGCATTTTTTATCCTCTTTAACGGAGTAATATTAACATCTTTCCCAGGTGGGTCTATTCAGATTTCATAGAATCATGGGATCCCTACAATGTGGAAGCAGGCTATTCAGTCCATCGAGTCTACACTGCCCCTCCAAAGAGCATCCCATCGAGAACCTCCCCCACCCCTCCCCCGGTCCTTTATCCAGTCACGTGCTGAGCACTATGAGCTATTGCTGTTTAGGTGGTTGGCCTCAACACCTCTGGGCTTTGCACAGGTGCAAAACTACTGCTGACTGTCCCAATAATCACCTCCTCCTCTCATCCTCCACTACTCAACAGCTCAGCTGGCAGAAGGATGAGAGGGGCCATGAGGAAAATCACTTTCATCCAGGGTGTCATTGATACTGCCCAGTTGATGATTGAGGCAAAAACTTTCAACTCACTAAGAAGGAATAAAAATGGAAATTGCTGAAGAAGCTCAGCAGTTCTGGCAGCATCTGTGGGGAGAAAGCAGAGCTAATGTTTTGAATCCAGTGGCTCTTCAGAAGATGAAGAGCATTGCAGAGCGATTTAAAGAGTCAACACTCAAAACATTAACTGTGCTTTTTCCGCACAGATGCTGCCAGACTTGCTAAGTTTGACCAGTAATTTATACATTTGTTTCAGATCTCCAGCATCTGCAGGTTTTAAAAGAAATCTGGATCTGCATCTGAAGCATTGTAATCTGCGAGGCTGTGGACCAGCCACTGGAAAGTGGGATTAGACTGCACTGCTAGATTATTCAACCAGTACAGGCATAATACACCAAACGACTGATTTCTGTGGTTCTATGCAAATTGATTGATGATCAAGTTACCTAGCACTAGAATTGACTGGAAGGGTGATAGAAAGATCTTAATGAAAATCAAATTAATTGAATTAGCTGAAATGGATTTATCTGGTAATGGACTGAGAGGCTTCTGAATGAATGGTGGAAGAAGTTTCTGATGGAAGAGATGGATGACAAGTTGAAATGAGTTGATGGTGGAAAGAACTGGGGCAGTGTGTTTATGATGGATAGATCTAGTAATAAATGAAATAGATAATTGAGGAGATAGTTGATTCAGTAATGGGGAGCAATGTATTTGGTCCTGTTGTTCAATGAAGCAAAAGCAGACCAATTGGAAATGAAAATTTGGAAATGTAACATTTATTTCACTTGGTTTACATTTTGAACAAATTGTTCAGTGTTAGCAGCATCTAGACTTGCAGTTTTACATATCTTAAGTGTATAACTGATTCTATAAATGCTGATGATATACACCTAGGAAGAGCAAATTAAGATATACATAAGTGCAAAATGTTCAGAAAAATGCTTGTTTTCTATTTACAGTAACAGTGCATCTTAGGTGACACTTACATTTAATATTGTGACAGTTTTGAGAAAGAATTCCTTGGAACAAAGACCGATGTGATTTTTTTTCAATATTTCTTAATGTCCAAACCCACTCAAGCCTGTGACTTTGAACCATATAATTTCTGAGACCTTAAATTACAGCATTCTTCCATTCATCTTGGAAAAAGAAAGTCTGCAGTCAAATAGGCAAGTGAACAATAGATTGGATTGCAGATTAGGTTTTGAAGCAAGCCTGTGCCCTGAAGGAATTATAATAAACCAGGTAGCTAAACTATTACTTGCATTCACAGAAGCATGAACTATACTACACATTTAATTCAGGACAAAGGGGAACTGATTCTCATGAATCTATGAAACAGATGATGAAAATACATGTTTATTTAAGGTACAAAAGTAATGCATTAGCATTTTCAGTGTATTATGCCACTTATCACAGCAGACCTGGTTTGCTCCATGTGGTATCTGTTCCAATGAAGAATTGAGTCATAACCAACTTCAGTTGGCAACCACACTGAATCATCAGATATTCTGCAGGAAGCAGCTTGCTGGGAGTTCAAATAGCGTGACATTGAACTTCACAGGAGTATGCAATGGAGTAGCAGGTAGGTCCTGACTTCTTTCATTTTTCTGTAGGGTTTGAGTTTTCCGGCAGCACAAACATTTAGTGCCATGCTTAATTATTCTTGAACCGATGATTAAAATGAAGTGAAAAAAAACTTTAAAAATGTAGTGTTGGATTGAATTTAGTCAAACTAAAGGGGCTAAAATGTAATGTCTTCCGCTAACTGCCTATATAAGATCCTGGGCATCATTGGTAGAGACAATATCAATATCACCAATGAAGAAATACAACAAAGGACTGATTAGAGACAACTACAGGACATTGTGATGAACAGATGAATGATGCTGGCAGTATTTCACCTGTCTGCAAGTGGCAGAATCAACACCACCAGCTCAGAAAAGAAGACAGGTCTGGCCAAAGAAAGAAAAGGTGTTGGGCTCATAAGTATATCTTCCAATTGGCAGGCTAAGATCCAAGGTGTCCTACCTTTCCTTCATAAGATAACTTGGATGAAGGAATAGAGAGCTTTCCTCGTGCCAATAATGCTGTCTTAAGTTAGAGTAAATAGAGTAGTAAGTTTCAAAGAGACACCGATAGTGAGTAAGCAACACTGTCAAGTTGAATTTTGGGCCCACTCTTTAGAACCAAGAAATATTCAGATGATAATGGTTTGTCATGGTGATAAAAGGGAACTAGCAGATATATTTGGATCTCGAAAAGCCATTTGATTAGGCACTGCACTTAAAGCTACTTAATAAAAGCCCATGGTGTTGAGGGTAGTATATTAGCATGGAAAAAGGATTGGCTAACTCATAGAAGACAGAGTTGGGTTGGCAGATTTTCAGGATGGCAGCCTGCATTTAGTGGGGTGCTAAAGGGATCAGTGCTAGCAGCACAAATATTTACAATATATTGATGACTTGGATGAGGAAATTGAATGCACTATAGACAAGTATGCAGGTGACACAAATAGATGGGAAGGCAAGTGGTGAAGATAATACAGACTTTACAGAGGGTTACAGTCAGGCTATGTGCGTGGGCTGAAATTTGGTAGATGGAATATAATGTGGGGAAATGTGATGTTAAGCACTTTGGGAAGGAGAATACATGAGCTGAATATTATTTTTTGGAGAAAGACTACAGAAAACTGCAGAACTAGGGGATCTGAGGGTCCTGGTACATAAATTACAAAAGGCTATCATTCAAGTTCAGTGCATAATAGAGAAGACAAATAGAATGTTGGTCTATAATTTAAAGGGAATGGTATATTAAAATATGGAATTCTTGCTAAATTTATACACTAGTTTGACTACACTGAGAAAACTGGAAATAATTTTGGTCCACTTATGTAAGGAAGCATTTGAGGCAGTCCAGAAATAGTTCACCGGGTTGATCCTGGGCCTGAAAAGATTTTCTTACATGGAGAAGTTGGGTAGGTTGGCCCTGCACTCATTGGAATTTAGAAAAATGAGAGGTGACTTCATTGAAACATATAAGATTTTTGGGGACTTGACAGAGGATATGCTGAGAGATTATTTCACCTCGTGGCAGAGTTTAGGACAGGAGAGCATAAGGGGTCACCCCGTTAAGACAGAGATGAGGAATTTCTTCTCTGAGGTAGTGAATTTGGAATTCCTTACTGCAGAGACATGGTCATTAAGTATATTCAAGGCTGAGATTGACAGAATTTTAATCAGTAAGGGGATTGAGTGTTATAGGGAAAAGCAGGAAAATGAAGTTGCTGAATATCAAATCAGCCATGATCTCATTGATGAGCAGAATGATTTACTTCTGCTGCTACATCTTATGATCTAAGAGTTTTTACACAGATCACACTTGATGTTAATACAAAGTATATTTATAATAGCTAATGGAATTTTGTCCTTTATCTCTGGGATACTGAAGACAAAGTCCTGGGAGTTATAAATCTCAGGTTGGATCCCAGCAAAGTACAGTGTTCAGATTTGTGCATAGAATTTCAGGCAATATCAGTCATGGAGTAGTTCTGAGGTCAGATTACAGACCCAGGCCTGTATTTCCATGACCATCAAAGATTGCAGGGAGATATAACTGAGGTGTTTAAAATTATCAAATAGTTCGATAGAGTGAACTATTTCTTTTGATAGGGAGCCCAGAATAAATGAACTATCTTTCAATTAGAGCTAAGGTGTTCAGGTTGATGACAAGGAGCACTTCTTCACTTAAGTAGTAGTAGAACCTGAAGTCTTTCCTCTTAAAAGAAGCTGTGGAGGCTGATTGAGCTATGATCTATTTGAAAGGTGGAACAGGCCCAAGTTAAAAGGACTATGTCTGTTCCCATGATCATACATTTTTAATATCAGTTCCTCTGTTTTGAATGTAGTCAAAAGATCCTAGGTATACTTGGCGTTTTTATTATTTATGAATTACTGTAACTTTGCACAGCTTTACTTGAGATTATGCTGTTATTGTTGATGATTAACGCACTGGGAAGAGCAAATATTTAATGTTATTGTATTTATACTAAGTACCATGCATATAGTAAATTCAGTTAAACTTCGAATCCCAGCACTTCTCTCATCGTCTCCCTGACTGTATATACACTCTTCTGTCAGGCACTTGATTGCTGTAATTACGCATAATCAGAGGCCCATATTACAATTCACTTTCTGTATAATATCAATAATGCAACATACAAATAGGATTAGTCAGGAATAAAAAAAAGTTGCTGGAAAAGCTCAGCAGGTCTGACAGCATCTGTGAAGGGAAAAAACAGAGTTGAGATCTCCCAAAGATCCACATTTCGACATTTTTTTGTGAAGTAACCAAAAAGATTGAGAGCAGAGCAGTAGACATTGTTCACTTGGAATTTAGCAAACCCTTTGACAAGGTTCTGCATGGTAGATTAATTGGTAAAATTAGATCACATGAGATTCAGGGTGAACTGGCCAATTGGATACATACAAAATTGGCTTTATGGTAGGAGATAGAGGGTGGTGATAGAGTGTTGTTTTTTGGACCGGAGATCTGTGATCAGCGATGTTCCATGGGGATTGGATTCCATTTTTGTTTGTCATTTGAACATTTTTGTTTGTCATTTGGATGAGAATAAAGAGGCATGATTAGTAAGTTTGCAGATGATCAAAATTGGTGGTATACTGGACAGTGAAGAAGGTTATCCAGAATTATAAAGAGATCTTGTTCAATTGGGTGAATGGGCTGAGGAGTGGCAGATAAAGTTTAATTTGGATAAATATGAGGCTTTGCATTTTGGTAATACAAACAAGGACAGGACTTACACAATTAATGGTAGTGCCCTGGATATTGTTGTGGAACAGAGAGACCTAGGGGTTTAGGTACATAATTCTTTGAAATTTGCATCACAGGTAGACAGGGTGATTAAGAAGGCATTTAGCACACTTGCCTTCATTGCTCAGACCTTTGAGTATGAGAGTTGGGACATCCTGTTGAGGTTGTACAGGACATAGATGAAACCTCTTCTGGAGTACTGAGTGCAGTTCTGGTCGCCCTATAATAGAAAGGATATTATTAAACTGGAGAGGGTTCAGAAGAGATTGATCAGGATGTTGCCAGAAATGGAAGGTTTGAGATATAAAAATACACTGGAGAGACTGGGACTTTTTTTCACAAACGTAGGAAGTTGAGGGGTGACCTGATGGAGGTTTGTAAAATCATGAGAGGCACAGATAAGTTGAATGAGAAGGGTCTTTCTAGGGTGGGGAGTTCCATTTTTAAGGTGAGAGGGGAAAGATTTAAAAAGGACATGAGGAGCAACCTTGTTACACAGAATGGTTTGTATGTTGAATGAACTGCTGTTTAAAAGACGTTTAGATAAGTTGGTGAATAGGAAAGGTTTGGAGGGAGAGGGGCCAAGTGCAGGCAGGTGGCACTGGTTTAGTTTGGGAATATGGTTGGCGTGGACTGTTTAGACCGAAGGGTCTGTTTTCATTTGTGACTCTGTCACCTCTGTTTTTGAACAGAGCAAGGATTGAACGATTTGTGAGAAGGAATAAGTTGTGCAGCAGGAACCATGTGGCATTCGATATTGATTGCCACCATGGTTGGATGTATTCCTGGAAGTTTTCAATGCAAGAACTGTTATGTATAATGGCTCTGCTTCCATGCTAATGGCATTGGTTACCTGATATGTCCATTCCAGGAGCACCAGCGTAATGAGAGCAGACTTTGAACTGCCTAATTGGATCATTTTTGCTGATGCCTTTCAGACCCAGCTTCAATTTCATTTTTTTTTTAAACCCTTACCATTTTTCTCTCTTGGTTTGCACATCCAGGAAATTATTTTTTAAGAACAGCAGACTTTAGGACAATTCAGGAAGGGTTGGCAACCTTATTTCAATAACATCTTGCATTGACTATTTAGCTTGACACTCAGTAGCATTCAGATCTGAGTGATGCCCTCAGTTATGATTTACAAGGGAATTGAGACAGGAAAGTGCAGTTATGGCTACAATCAGCAATCATCTTACTGAATGGCAGAACAGATTTAAGGAGCCAAATATCCTTTTCATGCTCCTATTTCTTATGTTCTTATGTTGAACTTTCAGACTTACACAGAACAGAGACATATAAAAAAATAGATGATCATCCTTTCTCTATAAAACATGGGGTCTCCAATACTTCTGAGAACCACTTCACAGTTCTAACTTCTGTCCAACTGTAGTCTTCAATTAGGCCTCATTCCAAAAACCTTTGGAAAAATGCTACATAGTTAATTCACTGTGAACACAATGTCCAGTGCCCTTCATGAGAAGGGTTATTAGGTCCTGGACCATACTGTCGCCAAGAATGGTGGACATTTAAGAGTGTTGTTTAGCGAGTCACATGATATGGAAGTATTGTCCTGGCAGGTGACTTGCACACACAATGTACTGACTGTGGCTTTGAAAAGCTTAGTCATATCAAATGTGATGCCACACTGCTCACTCATTATTGAGCTGGTAACCTGTGGGGTCACGTGTACACCCTGGGCTGACATAGCCATCACAGAATTAAGAATATAGCCAACAGACACATTTTGTTTTTCTTTGTTGGTGTCTAAGAACACAAAAGCTTTGTCCAGCCGCTCTCCATTCCGGCAGCGCAAGTGGGAAGGCCAGCAGTATTCATTCTCACTGGCTGTTGAGACAAGAAAGGAAATGGAATATGGTTACAATGATTTAATTTGAACTTTAATAGGAGGTGTTGTCTTTCAGATGAGGCATTAAGCTGAGGACCCAACCATCTATGACTTTGTCATCTCAGGTGAATATAAAAACATCCTATGGTCTTATTCATTCAACAGAAGGGCATTTCTCCCTAGTGTCCTGGCCAATATTTATCTTTTTTTCTATTCATTTGGGTATGTGGGCTTTGCTGCCTTGGCCAGCATTTATTGTCCATCCATAATTGCCTTTCAAAGATGGTGGTGAGCTGCCTTGTTGAAACACTGCAGTCTACTTGATGGAAGTACACTCATAATTATGTTAAGAAGGGAATTCCAGGATTTTGACCCAGCAACAATGAAGGGTTGACAGTATATTTCCAAGTTGGGATGGTGGGTAACTTGGGGGGAGGTGTTGGTGGTGAGGGAACTTGCAGATTGTGGTGTTACCATGTAAAACTGCCCTTGTCCTTGTATATCATTGCGATTGCAGGTTTGGAAGATGCTATCTCAGGAGCTTTGGTGAATATCTGCGGTGCATCTTGTTGATGGCACATACTGCTGCTATCGAGCATCTGTGGTGGAGGGGGTGAATGTAGTGATGTTGGTATCAATCAAGTGGCTTGCTTTTTCCTGGATAGTATCAAGCTTCTTGAGTGTTGTTGAAGCTGCACTAATCCAGGTAAGTGGAGAATATTCCATCACATTTTAACTTATAGCTTGTAGATGGTAGACAAGCTTTGGGAGTCAGGTAGTGAGTTACTTATTGAAATATTCCTAACCTTTGACCTGTTGTTGCAGCCACGTATTTATATGGTTAGTCCAGTTCTGTTTCTGGTCAATGGTAAGTCCCAGGATGTTGATGGTGGGGAATTTGGCAATGGTAATGGCATTGAATGTCAAAGTGCAAAGGTTTGATTGTCTCTTATTAGAAGTGGCCATTGCTTGGCACTTGTGTGGTGTGAGTATTACTCGCTACATGTCAACCCAAACCTGAATATCATCCAGGTCTGGCTGACTCAGCTATTGCTCAGCAAACATCACAAAACATATATTGCTGTTAGTGGGACCTTACTGTATGCAAATTAACTTCTAAAGTTTTGACAATCTGGTAGTGATTGCACTTTACAAGTAATCTGAACGAGTATTAAAATATGCATGTGTAGATTTTGAACAGTCAGCTTTCAACCTTTCCTGTCATTTGTTACTTGTTCCATTGTTCATCACAAATGAAAACATATACAGCAAACAGGGATTAAAAGATCAATATACATTGTTATATTTGCATAGTGTTATGCTTTTACCCTACAATTCTGCTGCCGTTGATGGATACAGCTGGTGTATTAGCTTCAAGTAAAGATTCAGATAGCTTTAACCTTTAAAGCTAAAGTCACCATAGTCCCACGAAACTATAGGGCTGCTCTCTCATGAGAGACAGATGTCTGGTTATTGCTCAACCTGAGGATCATCACACCTCTCAGGCAAGGAGAGAGACTAAGAAGGAGAATCCTTTCTGGTAAACTCATCCAGTGTGGGAATTCAGTGCATGCTGTTGGTATTACTCTGCATTGCAAACCAGCTGTTCAGCCAACTGAGCTAACTGACCACCTTACTTCAGTTTGCTGTGTAGTGTCATTGTCCATGTGAATGGTTATGCTGGGTTCTTGAGTTATGGCATTCTCTGTCTCACAGCAGACTAGTACAGTGGTCAAACATGAAGGTGCACTCAATTAAATCTTTCTTTTTCTGTCTGGGTAGGAGCAGGATTGATTATCATTTTCATCACTGCCAACATGGACAATGTTGAGAGGGTTCCAGAAGATATAGAGAGGTCATTGAGTAAAGTTGTCATGAGCTTCAGATGAGGTTAGAAACGGGAGGTGATGGTGTACTGGTAATATAACTGGTCTAGTAATCTAGCAGAGATAGTAGGAACTGCAGATGCTGGAGAATCTGAGATAACGAGGTGTAGAGCTGGATGAACGCAGCAGGCCAAGCAGCATCAGAGGGCCAGGAAAGCTGACGTTTCGGGCCTAGACCCTTCTTCAGAAATCAGAATTTCTGAAGAATGTCCGAGGCCCGAAACATCAGCTTTCCTACTCCTCTGATGCTGCTTGGCCTGCTGTGTTCATCCAGCTCTACACCTTGTTATCTCTAGGAATCTAGCAGCCCAGATTAATGTTCTGGGGACATGGGTTCAAATCCAACCATGGCAAATGGTGAAATTTGAATTCAGTAAAAGTCTAGAATAAAATGTTGGCTTAATGGTGATCATGTCACAACTGTCATAAAAACCCACTTGGTTCACAAATGTCCTTTAGGGAAGGGAATCTGCTATCCATATCTTTTCTGGCCTACATGTGATGCTAAACCCATAATGATGTGGTTGACTCTTACTGCTCTCTGGACACTGAGGAATTGGCAATAAAGGCTGGCCCACGCAATGATGCCTTCAACCCATGATCAAAGTTAGAAAACGATAGTGAGCTACTAAGCTCTTGCCTTCCATATGTAGAAGTGAGTGCCTAGGAATGCATGGTTGCTTGGGTATATGGCTATGTCTGTAGTCTACATGAGTTTTTGTGTGTGTGTGTGGTGGGGGGGGGGAGCAGGGGATGGGAGATTTGGGGGGACAGGGGTGGTGCTGCATGGAATGGGGCTGTTTCTGAGTTTAATAATATTACATAGCTAAGACAGCACAGAAGCAGACTATATTACCTACCCCTCCATGCTTGTGTTTGTGCTCCGCCCAAGCCTCCAGCCATTACTGATCTAAATTGTAATCTTTCTTTCTCATACCTTTGTTTAGCTGTCCCTTAAATGGTCTTACACTATTCATTTCAACTACGACCCATGGTTTCAAGTTCCACATTCTTATCAATCTTCATTCCCTATTGGATTTCTTGGTGATTATCTTATTTTGATGGTGTCTAGAACTGTTCTTCCTCACAAATAGGAATTACTGTATCCAGAACTTTGTCAGAACCTTTCAGAGTTATAAAAACCTCCATTCATACAAGACACAGGAACAGGAGTAGCCCATACAGCCCATTGACTTAATGTGATCTTCAGTTTCAACTCAAGGTTTAGATAGAGGATCTGTTTCGGCGTAGGCTTGGAGGGCCGAAGGGCCTGTTCCTGTGCTATAATTTTCTTTGTTCTTTGTTCTTTTGTTTGTTCCACTTTCCAACTACTTCTTGCATCACCTGAATTCCTGAAGGTCCAGACATTTGCCGATCTCAATCTTAAATATATTCATTGATGGAACATCCATAATCCTCTGGAGTAGAGGATTTCAAAAATTCACAACCCTTTGAATTATTCTCCTCATCTCAACCTTAAATGATCGCCCCGTAATCCTCGTGTTTTAGATCACCAGCCAGTGAAATCTCTGAGTCGACCATGCCAACCCATTCAGAATCTTCTGTGTTTCAATCAGATCACCTCTCAGTTCTCTAAATTCTAGTAAGTGTGACCCCAATTTACTCTCATGGGGCAACTTTTCATTCCTGCAATCAATCTAGTGAAACTTTGCTGTACTGCCTCAAATGCAAGTATATCTTTCCCTAAATGTGCAGACAGAAACTCTACACAGTGGTCCAGGTCTGATTCCACCAAAGTCTTGCATAATTAAAGTAGGACATCCTTACTCATTACCCTTACGATAAGGACTAACATACTATTTGTTTTCCTAATTGTTAATTGTGCCTGCATGTTAACTTCATGCATCAGTTGCACAAATACACCCATAATCTGAATATCAGTATTTGCATTTTACATAGAATCATGAAATGATACCCTTTCATGGAATCATAAAATGGCTACAGCATAAAAGGAGACCATTCAACTTGACATATCTATGCTGGTTCTGTACAAGAGTAACCCACCATTTTTTATTAATCACTAAGACACTTTTTTAGCCTGGTATAGGCCTTACTGAAATAATATTCTAATTATAAAACTGCTGAAAGATATTTATTCCAGATATGCAGCTAATAGCATTCTGTGCAATTTCAATCCAACATGGGATGGCACTGGAAACAAAATGGAATCAAAAGCCAGAAGGTGACACGATTACTTAAACTAAGCAGCTGGTAAGCATAAAACTTTCTAGCTCAGACTTTGCGCAGATTAGTGAATCTCTCAAATACCTATATTAATTTTTGTCTAGAAGTTCACTTTGAAATATCCACAGAAGAGGGACAGTGATATTTTTGGAATCACATCCAATAAAGTGCTATAATAGCCAATAATAATCTAATGCATTGGACTTGATTTTCAGACTTGTTGCAATGGTGGGACTTTAGATGAGCCGTCAGAAGAGAGATATGGCAAGGAGCCATACAACTGGTTGCAAAACATGTGGCCACAGTTTCTTTTTAGCTGACTTGTTGCTATTATCCATGTTGTGTGGAACAGATGCCAATGTGTTAGAGATGAGGGAAAACTAAAAAGCAACTTCAGCTGACCTCTTGCCATGTAACTTACAGTTGGCAGTTTAAGTATGCACTGGGTACAGAAGACTTGCTGGTTACTTGGTAGGAAATAGTGGGAGATATGAGAAGCCCTAGAGGGAGATCATTTTTATCTTTCCATACCAGATTGGTTCACTCTTTTTCTTTTAAACAAGCTGCAAATTGTAGCATGGGAAGTAATAATAAGCATATATATGGCATCAATGTTTTTGACTTGAGTCATTTTTCTGTTTGAAAGCTAGTTCAAATAAAGTAATGTTGATCTTGCTTGCAGAACATATTACAAATGTGACATTTTACCATTTTTACAAAAGGATCATATACTTAGACACTCCAGTCTAGATCTTCTGTTCTGACGGATTCTCTCACTTTTTCGTAGTGAATGCTGCTATCATTCTGTCCTAGAAAAAATGCCCACATTAAAATTGGTATGTGTACTTAGATGAAGCAGTAATGGTATGCTGCCATACAGCCAGGTTTTTGCTCATTGCTACTCAGCTCATATCTGTATAAAAATGACATCCACTATTTTATAAAGACAAACATGGATTTCAGCAGCTTGGTTAGCAGTGGTAATGGAAATTGAACAATCCCACCACCCATCCACCCACCACCATTACCATCCACAATCCAGAGATTGTCCCCTTGCCATAGTCAGTGCTTCTTCTAGGTGCTGGTCAATGTAATGGAGTTCTGATTTATTGGTTGAAGATGCTGCTGTGAGCAGTAGGTGGTAATAAGCAGGCAGTTTCCTTGCTTATGTTTCCCTGATGCCATGATTATCAGCCATGATCTAGAATGGAGAATTGAGGGACTAAATGGCCTTCTCTTTCTTCTGTGCTGCCATGTTTTCATCTTTGTTTCTGTGTATCTGTCTATGTCCATGTGAGAGTCTGGTGTCTTTGAGTTTGTGTGTGCATTTGTGTGGCTGGATGTCTGCATGTGTGTGCATTATAGATTGGTTACAGCATAGCAGGAGGTCATGTGACCTATCACGACTGTACAGGAGATCGCCGTAGGACACCCTTCATGAGATGGTGAAGAAGGGCAGTGAATTAGAGGGCGGCTGTGAGTCATCACAGCGGAATTCTGTGAGACATCACGACTGTACAGCAGGTCAAAGAGAACCTGGTGTCAAGGTGTGGTTAAACCTGAAACACTACATTGGTGTTTCCCACCCTTCCTCCTCCTCTGACCAAAAAAAAGGGGTTCTGTGAGGAAGGAAACTGGTGTACAAGGGAGCAGCCATTAAGAGAGTGGGCCAGTGTTAGAGTGGAAGTGCTGAGGCCTTTGCTCGAGAGGTTTCAGCGTGAGGAGACTGAGCAGGCATACAGGTAAGAGTAGGTAAGGGCTCTTTAACTCTACTTTCTTTCTGTCTGGACTGAAGGCAGTAGGAATGGCAGTGAGGGCAGTGGCATGCTCCTCTTGTAGAATGTGGGGGATCAGGGAGACTTCCAGTTTCCCTGGTGGTTACACCTGCGAGAAATGCACCCGGTTGTATCTCCTGACAGACCGTGATAGGGAACTGGAGCTGGATGCACTCAGGATTATCTGGGGTGCAGAGAACATCATTGATAAGAGCTGTAGTGAATTGGTCACTCCTGAGGTGCAGGCAGCTGGATGACCACCAAAGAGGTACGGGGGCAAGGCATATAGGGCAGGATTCGCTTGTGGCCATTCCCCTCAAATAACAGGTATACCGCTTTGGATATTGTTGGGTGCGGGGTGGGGGGTGGAGGGGGGCGCGGAAATGACCTTTCAGGGGCTAGCAGCAGCAGCAGTCAGGTCAGTGACACAGTGACAGGCTCTGAGGCTCAGAGGGAAAGGGTGCATTCAGACAGAGCCATAATGATAGGAGGCTCAATTGAGGGGGTGACAGACAGGTGATTCTGTGGCCACAGAAGAGACACCAAAATGGTGTGTTGGCTCCCGGGCGCCAGGGTCAAGGATGTCTCTGAGCGGTTGCAGAACATTCTGGAGGTGTACGGTGAGCAGCCAAAGGTCATTGTGCAAATCGGTACTAATGACACAGTTAGACAAAGAGATGGGGTCCTGTGAAATGAGTATAGGGAGTTAGGCGTTCCTCAGGGATCAGTGTTGGGACCTTTGCTGTTTGTAATAAATGTAAATGATTTGGAGGAAAATGTAACTGGTCTGATTAGGAAGTTTGCCGATGACACAAAGGTTGGTGGAATTGCAGATAACGATGAGGACCGTCAAAGGATACAGCTGGGTATAGATCGGTTGGTGACTTGGGCAGAGAGATGGCAGATGGAGTTTAATCTGGAAAAATATGAGGTAATGCGTTTTGGAAGGTCTAATCCAGATGGAAAGTATACGGCAAATGGCAGAACCCCTAAGACTACTGATCGGCAAAGGGATCTGGATGTACAGGTATACAGGTCACTGAAAGTGGCAACACAGGTGGAGAAGGTAGTTAGCAAGGCATACGGCATGCTTGCCTTCATTGGCCAGGGCATTGAGTTTAAAAACTGGCAGGTAATGTTACAGCTTTATAGAACCTTAGTTAGACCGCATTTGGAATATTGTGTTCAATTCTGATCGCCACACTACCAGAAGAATATAGTGGCTTTGGAGAGGGTACAGAAAAGATTTACCAGGATGTTGCCTAGTATGGAGGGCATTAGCTATGAGGAGAGGTTGGAGAAACTTGGGTTGTTCTCACTGGAACGATGGAGGTTGAGGGGCAACCTGATAGAGGTCTACAAGATTATGAAGGGCTTGGACAGAGTGGACAGTCAGAAGCTTTTTTCCCAGGGCGGAAGACTCGGTTGCCAGGGGCCATAGGTTTAAGGTATGAGGGACAAGGTTTAAAGGTGATGTACAAGGCAAGTTTTTTACATAGAGGGTGGTGGGTGCCTGGAACTCACTGCCTGGGGAGGTAGTGGAAGCAGATACGATAGTGACTTTTAAAGGGCGTCTTGATATGGTCCCCGGAAGGGTTGGGGGTTTTAGTTGTGACCGTCAGCATGTCGGTGCAGGCTTGGAGGGCCAAAGGGCCTGTTCCTCTGCTGTAATTTTCTTTGTTCTTTGTTCTTTGTTCTTTGTTCTATGTTCTATGTTCTAGGTAAGAAGTTAAAAAGCAGGACCTCAAGGGTAGTGATCTCCAGATTACTCCCAGTGCCATGCGTCAGTGAGCATAGAAATAGAAAGATAGGCCAGATGAATGCATGGCTGAGGAGCTGGTGTAGGAGGCAGAGTTTTCAGTTCTTTGATCATTGGGATCTTTTTCGGGGTAGAAGTGACCTGTAAAAGAGGGATAGGTTGCACTTGAACTGGAAGGGGTCCAATATCCTCATGGGGAGATTTGCTAGAGTTACCCGGGAGGGTTTAAACTAGTTTGGCAGGGGGTGTGGGACTCTGAATAAGAGAGGGGCCATTGAAAAGTCAGGTGAAAATGTATTAGCCAGCGAGAGCAAGTTTATTATTCAGGATAGCCAGGGGCACAGTAAAGGGTGGGAAAAGACTTCTAGGTTAGAGTGCATTTGTTTCAATGCACGAAGCCTGACTGGTGAGGCAGATGAGCTCAGAGCATGGATTTGCTCTGGGAAGTGGGAATATCATAGCCATAACAGAAACATGGCTGAGAGAAAGGCAGGACTGGCAGCTCAATGTTCCGGGATACAGAAGCTACAGGCATGACATAAGTACAAGTAAGTGAGGAGGGGGAGTTGCCATTTTTGAGAAGGGAGGGCATAACAACAGTGCTTAGAAAGGATATTCTTAAGGGATCATCAAATGAGGCCATATGCTTAGAACGTAGAAACAAGAAGGGGATGGTCATTCTGTGGGGACTGTATTATAGACCCCCAAATAGCCAGTGGGTACTAGAAGAGCAGATGTGTAGAAAGATTGCAGATTGCAGATTTTAGGAATGATAGAGTGGTATTGGTTAGAGATTTTAATTTTCCCTCCATTGACTGGGCCACCCAGGGTGTGAAGGGCCCGGACAGGGTGGAATTTGTTAAATGTGTCCAAGAAAGTTTCTTAAGTCTTGCAGAGGGGCCCACTGGGGAGGGTGCAAGGACCTCCTCTCGGGAAATGAGGTCGGGCAAGTGACTGAAGTGTCAGTCGGAGAGCACTTTGGGTCCAGTGACCATAACTCTCTTAATTTTTACATGGAAAGATATAGGACAGGCCCACAGGCTAAGGTGCTAAACCGGAGCAGGGCCAATTTTGGGGCCATTAGGCAGGATCTAGCAGAGATCAACTGGATGGGTCTGTTTGAAGGAAAAGGAACGACTGGCAAATGGGAGGGTTTTAAAAGTGTGATTTCAAGAGTCCAGTGACAGTATGTCTCCAAATCTAAAACAGATTGCATGGTCATCAACAAAAATAGAAATTGCTGGTGAAACTCACGAGATTTGTAATATCTGTGGAGAGAAAGCAGAATTAACATTTTGACTCCAGCGAACCTTTCTTCAGAACGTGAGTTTCTCCAACAATTTCTGTTTCTTGTTTCAGATTTCCAACATCCACAGCTGTCTCTTTATTTCACATGGTCATTATGCCATTATGGTTTGTGGATCTTTTGCTGTTGGTGGATATTGGCTGTCATAATTCTTATAGTAATAACCACACTTCATTTGCCGTAAGGTGCTTTGAGTATCTTAGTGGTCAAACTACATACCGTGAATACTCTATCCCTGTCAACACATCTCCCCTGTCTCCTCTTCTCCAAGAAGGCCAACCCCAACTTCCCCAACCAAACGTTGTGGTGACTACAGTCCCCCATCCTGGAACTATGCTGGTCAATCTTGTCTGCAGCGTCTCAAGGAACTTCATATCCTTCCTAAAGCGTATGATAAGAACTGGATGCCATAGTCCAGCTGTGACCTGACCAAAATTTTATGAAGGTTTCACATAGCATCCAAATGTTCTCTATATATTGGACCTTCTCCACAATTGAACACAATTATGGTAGATTTTGAACTTCAACTCTACTTTCCCACCAACTCCCCATATTCTTTGATTCCCTCAGACTGCAAAAATCTGACTATCTCAGCCTTAAATGTACTTAATTAGGAAGCGTACACAGTCCTGTGGGACAGAGAATTCCAAAGATTCCCAACCCTTTGAGTGAAGATATTTCTCCTTATCTTAATTCCAACTGATTGGCTTCTTATCTTGAGACCACGAGCTCAACGTTTATTTTCCTCATCCATTGGAAACAACCACTGTGTCAAATCTCTTCAGAATCTTGCATGTTTCAGTGAGATCGCCTGTCATTTTTCTACATTCCAGAGAATATAGATCCAATTTACTCAGCCTCTAATCGTAGGACTGCACCTTTACCACAGTGAACCTACTCTATACCACCTCCAATGTAAATATATCTTTCATTAAATATGGAGGCCTGAATTGCACACAGTATTCCAGATATTGTCTCAACAAAGTCCTGCACAACTGCAGCAAAATCTCCTTATTCCTGTACTCCAATCCCATTGTAGTAAAGGTCAAGATGTAATTTGCCTTCTGCACCTCCAGGTTGATTTTTTTTGTGTTCTTTGTACAAACACAAACATGATACTCTCAATATCCAACCAAAATGTATAGCCTCACACTTTCTGAAACAATATGCCATCTATCATGCTGTTGCCCACTCACTTAACCTGTCAATATGACTTTTTCAGTCTTTTTGTATCCTATTCACAATTTGCATTCTCCCCAGCCTTTGTATTGTCAGCAAACCAAGATGCTCTCTCTCTCTTTAAAATCTATCATTAAAATAAGCTAAATAGCTGAGGCCCAGCACTGATCTTTGTGTATTCCACTGGTCACAGCCAGCCAATTTGAAAATGTTCTGCCTTTATGATCATACAGTGCACATTTTCCTAGTACAATGCTAATACTTCCTTAATAATATGTTTCAGCACTTACCAGATAGGAGTGTCAGGCTAAATGAGTTGTAGTCCTTGTTTTCTCTCTTCCTCCTTTCCTGAATAGAGGTTTTATACTTGCTAACTTCCAATCCGCCGGGGTCATTCCAGATTCATTCAGGGAAGGGGTGGTGCAATTATATTGTCATTAGTCTAGTTATCCAGAACTCTGGTCGCATGTTCTGTGGACATGGGTTCAGATTCCAACATGGCAGAGGGTGAAATTTGAGTTTAATTAAAAGCTTGCTTGACGGTGATCATATAACCATTACCAATTGTTGTAAAAATCCATCTCGTTCATGAATTACCTTTAGGGAAGGAAATCTGCTATCCTTACCTAGTCTGGCCTACCTGTGACTCCAGACCCTCAGCAGTGTGGTTAACTCTCTACAGCCGTCTAGACAATAAACGATGGTGTAACCAGCAATACCCACATCCCATGGCCAAATAAACAAAACAGGGAATTTTGGAAATCATAACCAGCCAATTGTTGTGGCGACCTCTTTTGGAAGCCTACAGTATGGACCATCAGGTCCTGGAGATTTGACAAATTTGAGTTTCTTGAGTGTTATTCTCCAAATTAACTTGCCAACATAGGTGGAGTCACAGGTAGACAGTACAGGACACTTTTGGAATATTGTGTTCAATTCTAGTCTCCCTGATATGAAAGATGTTAAGAAACTTGAAAGGTTGCAGAAAAGATTTACAAGAATGTTGCCAGTGTTAGAGGGTTTGAGCTATAGGGAGAGGCTGAATAGGCTTGGGCTATTTTCCCTGGGGCTTTGGTAACCTTGTAGAAGTTTATAAAATCATGAGGGACATGGATAGTGTGAATAGCCAAGGTCTTTTTCCCAGGATAGGGGGGTCCAAATTTAGAAGGCATAGGTTTAAGGTGAGAGTGGAAATATTTAAAAGGGACCTAAGGGACAACTTTTTATGCAAAGGGTGGTGCGTGTATGGAATGAACTGCCAGAGGAAGTGGTGGAGCCTGGTACAATTCCAACATTTAAAAGGCACCTGGATGGGTACATGAATAGGAAGGTTTTAGAGAGATATGGGCTAAATGCTGACAAACGAGACTAGATTGGTTTAGGATATCTGGTCAGCCTGGACAAGTTGGACTGAAGGTCTTTTTCCATGCTGTACAACTCCCTGACTCTATTGCATTTCACTTGAATTTCTAAAATACTTTTTCAAGACTGACATTAATTACCTGAATTTCTTTTCTTTTTTAGGATCAAGCTTACTTCCTATATCTGGTATGCAACTTGCAGCTTTGACTGTGGAAACAGACACAGAGGAACAGATTTTAAGGTCATAAGATTTAGGAGCAGATGTTGACTATTTGGCCCAATGAGTGTGCACTGCCATTCAATGAGATCATAGGTGACCAGATAATCCTTAACTTCACTTTATGCTTTTTCCCCAACACTTGACTCACTTGCTGGTTAAAAATCAGTCTACCTCAGCCTTGAATATACTTAATGACCCAGGATCAATAGTCCTCTGCAGTAAAGAATTCCATAAATAACAACACTCTGGGAGAAAGATCTCCTTATCTCTGCCTTAAATGGGTGACATCTTACGCTGTGATTAAGCTTTCAGGTCCTAGACTCTCTAACAAGGGGATCTCTTTGAATCTACCCTTCGAGTCTTACATGTTTCAATAAGACTGCCTCTCATTCTTCTAAACTCCAGTGAGTACAAGCATGGGGAAGCAATCTTCATCAGATTGCTGCTTCCATCAAATTTTGCTGATTCCAGTGCTGTTCTGCATTCTGACCAGATATTTGAAATCCAACTTCTTCAAAAATATAGATCGTATAGTCTCTCAAAGTTCATTGTAGGGCTGGAGCATCAGGGTTGGAAGAAAATGTGGGAACACTACAGGATGGCATTAGCCATTGTCACAAGGTCAGTTTAAAAAGTAAGCGTAAATATTAGTGAATAAATAAATGAGTGAATGGGTAAGTGGGTAGGACAGCAGGCAGTTGGGTAGATTGGCAGGTGGGTGAATGAGAACGTAGGTAGAGTGGCATAGGTAGGGTAACGTAGATAGATGAGATGGGTATATGGATGATTGGGTAGACAAGAAACAAGAAAAAGGAACAGAGGTAGACTCTACAAACTATCTAGCCAGCTTCACAATTCAGTACGATCATGGCCGATCTTGGGCTTCAACTCCACTTTCCCGACTACTCCTCACATCCCTCAGTTCTCTGAAAGACAAAAATAATGTCTATCCCAACCTTCAATATGTTCAGTGATGGAGATTTCATAGACCCTTGGGACAGAGAATTCCAAATGGACCCTTATATTGAGACTGTGTATCCTTGTTTTAGATTCTCTGCCCAGTGGAAACAAATCTCCTAATGTCTACCTTGCCAAGCCCCTTCAGAACAATGTAAATCTCAATAAAATCACCTCTTGTTCTACTAAACCCCAGAGAATATAGATCCAGTTTGCTCAGCCTCTCAACATAGGACAACCTGCTTATATCAAGGACCAATTTATTGAACCTCCACTGTACTGCATCCAATGCAAGTATATCTTTGAGTGGAGACCAAAACTGCCAAGGTGTACTCTCTCCAATACTGTATGATTGTAACAAAAATTATTCTTGGAATCCAACAGTTCTGCACACTGATTTTCTTTGTGTACCATGCACAAGTACACCCAATACTTTTTGAACATCAAAACATACAACTTCACACTTTCTGACATGATCATCCATTTGTTATATTGCTGTCTACTTATTTAACCTGTCTGTATCTCTTTGTGTCTCCCCATAGCTTGCTTTTCCTCCTTGCTTTATATCATCAGTAAACATGGATATATCACTTGGAGACAGTAAGGACTGCAGATGTTGGAAGCAAGAGTCAATAAAAGTGGAGTTGGAAAAGCACAGCAGGTCAGACAGCATCCAAGGAGCAGGGAAGTCA
>NC_063354.1:46996020-47044351 GCF_021869965.1 Rhincodon typus | reverse complement strand
GACCTGCTGTGCTTTTCTAGCTCCACATTGATGGAAACTCTCTGGCTCAACCATTGATGTAGATTATAAAAAGCTGGTACCCCAGCACTGATCCTTGTGGCACTCCACTATTCACTGCCTGCCAACCTAATATTGCTTTGTTATGGTCACTTCATGCTTCCAGTCCTTTAATTAATCTTCTATCCATGATAATATCTTACTTCAACTGCATGAGCCCCTATCTTGCCTCTTAATCTTTTGTGTAGCACCATATTGAATATCTTTTGGAAATTGTGCATATTCTATATCTACCTTACCATTTACATCTTAGAAAACTACCATTAAATTTGTCAAGAGATTTTCATTAGAACATTGAACAGTGCAACAGAGGAACAAGCCCTTCGGCCCATGATGCTGCATGGAACATGACGCCAAATTAATTTGGAACTTACTCCCTCTTACCTTAAATGCGTGCCCTCTAGTATTAGACATTTCAACTCCGGGAAAAATATTCTGATTATCAACCCTATCTATGCCTCTCATAATTTTATAAACTTATGTCACGTCTCTCTTCAACTGCTGCCGCTCCTGAGAAAACAACTCTAGCTTGTCCAGCTTCTCCTCATAGCTCGTATCCAGTAAAACCATGTTAATTTGTTCTAATCACGCAATGATTTTCTAAATCTATTGTTAAGACTGCCTTAATCATGGGCACAGGAATTTCCCAACAATTGATGTTAGGCTAACTGGCCTGTAGTTCCCAATTTTCTCCCTCCCTCCTTTTTTGAAAAGCTGTGTAACGTTTTCCAAATTTTAGTCTGATAGTACCATTCCTGAATCTAAGTAAGTTTGGAAAATTATAGCTAATGTGTTATTTATTTCTGCAGTCTTAAGAACCCTTGGGCAGGTTTTCACAATTTAGGGTTCAGGACCTTAAGAAGGGTCATGAATTTAGAGGCTGACCACACCCCACCCCCATCGTCTCCTTTGCCCTTGCTGTTCCCACTAATAGATTGCTGGAATTTTCAAGCCTTGTTGCAGTCACAGCCGGTAAAAGTTTGGAACACACTGCCCTAGGGTATAGAGGGATTTGTAAGATTTTAGTCCCTTACATTTCTGCAGTACTTTTTCTCTGTTGATATTAATTTCCATTATTTCCTTACACTTTTTAACTACTAAGTCACTATCTGTTTCTAGACACCTGACGAAGGGGCTACGCTCATAAGTTTGTGTTTTCAAATAAACCTGTTGGACTATAGCCTGGTGTCATGTGTTTTCTGACCTTGTCCACCACAGTTCAACACTGGCCCCACCACATTATTTCTAGAATGAAATGTGCTATCTACTGTAAGGGCAGATCCAAATATTTGATAATTGTCTCTGCAATTTCCACATTCCCTGCAATAAGTTCACGGTTTTTAAGGGACCAGTATTTACTTTCATACATACAGAACCTCTTACAATCTGTTCTTATATTTTAGTTAATTCCCTGTCAAGACTAAAAAATGTTCATCCTTCATTTCCATGACATTGCTCCACAATATTTATACAAAAGATTAGACTGCCCTTGCCAATTTAATTAATTCAGTCTAAATGAAAATTAAAGTAATTTACATACGCACATATAAATTGAAAGCCGAAGTAGTCTATTCATTCTTTTGAGCCGGATCCACTTCAGTAAGACTATGGCTGAAGTGTTTCTGTGCCGAATTCCACATTTCCACCCACACCCAATACCATTGATGCCCCTGCCTCACAAGAATTTATCTACACCCCTCCTTAAAAATATTCAATGAGTCTGCCTCTGCCAAAGTTGCACAACCCTCTGAGAGGAAAAAAAACTCTTCATTACTGTCCTAGAAATGCAACCCATAATTTTAAAACAGTGTGCCCTCATTCTAGACTCTTTCACAAGAGAAAACATCTTTTCCGTGTTCACCTTGCCACACCGTTCAAAACCTAATACACTTCAATCAAATCATCCCCCTGCTCCTGTAAACTCTATTGGAAACAAGCCCAGTCTGGCAACCTTTCTTCATAACTCAGTAATGCAGTTAATTAATGCTCATCTTGTTTATTCTTCTTGCCAAAATGAACAATGTCACATTGCAACTGCCAGATTTTTTTTCCCGTTCACTCAACCTAACCTGTACCAGTCTGCAACCTCCTTATGTCCTCCTCACAGCAAACTTTCCTACTTGGTATCGTCTGCAAATCTTGCTGCCATTGCCTCCACTCCCCTCCTCTATAAATTATAAAGAAACGGAGCGCTAGCAAAGACCCTTGTGGGACTCAAATCATCGCATCCTGCCAGTCAGAAAAAAGACCTACTCTGCTTATGCATACTCTGTTTTCTGCCTGCCAGCCAATTTTTGATCCATTCTAATTCGTTACTTCCTACGCCATGAGTTCCTACTTTGCACAATAATCTTTTATGTGGCACCTTGTCAGACGACTTCTGTAAGTCTAAGTATAGGCTTCTTATTATCCAAAGTGCAACTCCAATAAATTGATTAAATGTGTTTACCTATCACAAAATCATGCTGACTCTTTCTGACTGCCTTGAAATTTTCTCAGTGCCCACTTATAACCTCCTCCATGATCAATTCCAACACCTTCCCTCTGACAGACATCAAGCTATATGACCTACAGTTTGCTGTTCTCTGATTCCCTCTCCTCAAATAGAAGGGGGAGATTGCGCACTTGTGATTATGAACGTCTTTTGTGACCCTGTACGTGTCTATTATGACTGTGTTGTGACCCCGTGAGTTTGTATGTAATATGACTGTGTGCATGTATTGTGGCTTTGTGTGCGTGTGGTAGGATGTCTGTGTGGGAGTGTTGGTCTGTGCGGGAGTGTTGGTCTGTGCGTGTGTCCATCTGAAGGTCAGTCTGTGTATCTATGGGGATGGCAGTCTGTGAGAATAACCATGTAGGGGCCAATCTGTGTGTATCTCCAAGGGGCGTCTGTCTGTGACTGTGGAGGTGCCAGTTTGTGTGTTATGTGCGAATATCAGTCTGTGTGAGTATCTGTGAGGCTATCAGTCTATATGTGTGTGTCTGTGGGAGTGTCCGTTTGTGTGAATCCATGTGGGTGTCAGTGTCTCTGACTGTAGGGTGTTTGGCCGCTGTTTGTATCTGTTGTGTCTGTCAGTCTATGCGGGTGTTAGTCTGTGTGTGAGAGATGTGCCCTTCCCTTGTTTACCTGTCACTGAATTGTGTAGACGGACGGTCATTCTCTTCCGCTGCCGGAGGATCTTCATGTAGGTCAGCACCGTGCAGTTTAACATGCACTCATTTGACGGAGGAAGCCGTTTGGGAGCTTCCGAGAACCTGCGCAGTTCACTCTGAATGAGGCAGGGAGGCGATTCCATCGGGGCTGCGCTAATGTCATGTGAACTAAAAGAAGTGGAGAGTAACCAGCTGGTGTACAGCCCCCAAATACAGGCCGGAGCCATTCTCGCTGAGCCTGCTCTGTCTCACTGCGATTGCTCATCTGGCAAAGCTGCTGTGCATCTGCGGTTTGGAGGTGGGAAAAGTGAATGTGCAACTTTGCCAGCACCCTCACAAGAGCTGACGCTGACAGAGCTGGCGGTATGTTCGGAATCTCCTGGCAAAGGTGATCCTGCGTAGGCAGCAACATATCCCCCAGCTTGTGGCCATTTCACAGATGGGAAAACAATCTGACCCAATAATAGAGTTTAACCCTTTCAGTAAAGTCCCAGATCGAGAAAAATCAGTTTCACTGAATCCTGTTCTCTGGACGAAGCTAATCTGCTTTTCTGCTCCATTTCTGTATCTTTTTCGCCAGACAGTTTGTAGCAGAAATCTGAGTTACAGATTTGCAAGATAGGTTCTGTGATAAACAGTGAGACGCGGGCCTTTCTGCTCAGTCCCAGAATAGACTGTGCAATTTTTGCCAGGTCACACGCAGTTTCCTTTCTGTGGGTGAATTCTGTAGCTTCACTAAATTCCCTGTCAGTATGAACGGTCAGCAGCAAACTACCGACGTGCTCCCCTCTCCTAAATGCTGCTGCCAGCAGTATTCTTCCAGGCAGAATCCTGGGACTGCTCCTGCTTAATGTTCTCATTTATATTGCTGCAACTGGTAAATGTGCAGTGAAACTGTGAATCCTACCAGGCCTCAGAAAGAGAACACACTTTTGCCAGAATTATTTGCAGTTTCCAATCCCTTCACTCATTTCTTGAGAGTAAATTGAATTGGCCAAAGACTGGCATTTTCCAGAGGTGAGGTAAGAGTAACTGAGGTCAAGAAGGCATATGGCATGCTTTCATTCATCAGACGGGGTATTGAGTACAAGAGTCGGCAGGTCATGTTACAGTTGTATAGGACTTTGGTTCGACCACATTTGGACTACTGCGTACAGTTCTGGTCACCACATTACCAAAAGGATGTGGATGCTTTGGAGAGGGTGCAGAGGAGGTTCATCAGGATGTTGCTTGGTATGGAGGGCACTAGCTATGAAGAGAGGTTGAGTAGATTAGGATTATTTACATTAGAAAAACGGAGGTTGAGGGGGGACCTGATTGAGGTCTATAAAATCATGAGAGGTATAGACAGGGTGGATAGCAAGAAGCTTTTTCCCAGAGTTGGGGACTCAGTTACTAGGGGTCACGATTTCAAGGTGAGAGGGGAAAAGTTTAAGGGAAATATGCGTGGAAAGTTCTTTACGCAGAGGGTGGTGGGTGCCTGGAACACGTTGCCAGCGGAGGTGGTAGAGGCGGGCACGATAGCGTCATTTAAGATGTATCCAGACAGATACATGAATGAACAGGGAGCAGAGGGATACCAATCCTTGGAAAATAGGTGACAGGTTTAGATAGAGGATCTGGATCAGCGCAGGCTTGGAGGGCCGAAGGGCCTGTTCCTGTGCTGTAATTTTCTTTGTTCTTTGTTCTAACTACCATTGACATCAAAGCTACATTTAACCACATGTGACATTAAGGATCCTGAGCAAAACTGGAATCAATAAGAATCAGTGGAAAATTCGCCACTGCTTTGAGTATATCTGGCACATAGAAAGATGGTTTTGGTTGTTAGAGGCCAGTCATCTCAACTTCAGGACATCTCTGCAGAAATTCCCCAGGGTAGATATTTTCCAATCAGTCTGTTCAGAGGTGTTCTTTCTCACCTCTGGAGCAGGTGAAATTTGAACCCAGGCCTCCAGTGCCAGACAATGACCATCTTCAACAAGTGAGAAGCTAACCATCCCCCTGGCGTATAATGGCATAATAAGAGCTGAATCCCCCCTTTATCAATATACTGGGGTTATGTTCAGCCAGCAGCTGAACTGGACCAGTCGTATAAATACTGGCGGTACCAAAACAGGTCAGAGGCAAGGAATTCTGCAGCAAGTAAATCACATTTTGATTTCCCCAATGCCTATCAACAATCTACAAAGCACAAAACCGGAACCGCTTGCCTGGATGAGTGCAGCTCCAAAAACATGCAAGAAGCATGGGTACCACCCAGCACCAAGCAGCTCATCTGATTGGCACACCCCACCCACTACCTTGAATATTGGCTTCTTTCACTGATAAACAGGAACAGTGGTAAGAAACAATACAGTGTGGACCTGGAGGAACACAGCAAGTCAGGCAGCATCAGAGGAGTAGGAAAGTCAACGTTTCGGGTCAGGACCCTTCTTTCAACTTTCCCACTCCTCTAACGCTGCCTGACCTGCTGTGTTCCTCCAGCTCCACACTGTGTTGTCTCTGACTCCAGCATCTGCAGTTCTTGCTATCTCTGCAGTGGTGAGAAGATGCACTTCAGTCAGTCTTGGACATTTGTTGCTATATCTATCTTTTTAACTCTCCTGACTGTGAGAAGGTCTATAGTACAATACCAGCAAAGTGATTTCCCTCTTTTTAAGTTCTATCCGTATGACCTCATTTGAGGAAACATATCGACTCATACAGCATGGAAACAGACCCTTCAGTCCAACCAGTCCAGGCTGACCATAATCCTAAACTAAACTAATCCCACCTGCCTGCGCTTACCCATACTCCTCCAAACATTTCCTATTCATGTACTTATCTAAGTGTCTTTTAAACGTTATAATTGCAGCCGCATCTACCACTTCAACTGGAAGTTCACTCCACACACAAATTACTCTCTGTGTAAGAAAAATTGCCTCTCATGTCTTTTTAAATCTTTGTCCTCTGACCTTAAAATTATGCCCCTAGTCTTGAAATCCCCCACCCTAGGGAAAAGACACCTGCCATTCACCTTATCTATACCCCTTATTATTTCATGAACCTCTTTCAGGTCACCTCTCAATATCCTACGCTCCAGTGAAAAGACTATCCAGCCACTCCATTCCCGGCAACATTTTCATAAATCTCATCAGAACCCTGTCCAACTTAATAATATCCTTACTATAACAGGGTGACCAGAACTGGACACAGAACGCTAGAAGAAGCCTCACCCATGCCCCGTACAACCTCAACATAACGTCCCAACTCCTCTATTCAAAGGTCTGAGCAATGAAGGCAAGCATGCTAAAACCACCTTGTCTTTATGTGATGCAGACTTCAGAGAATTATGTACCTGAACCCCTAGATCTCTCTTTTCTACTACACTGCCCAATGTCCACCACTCTGCCCTCATCAATCTTGGTTACTTCCTCGAAAAACTCAATTGTAGTTTGTGAGACATGATTTCCCTCGCACAAAACCATGCTGCCTCTTCAAATGCATATAAATTGTATCTCTCAGAATCACTTCCAACAACGTACCCACCACCAAAGTCAGACTCTCAGCTCTATAATTCCCAGGCTTCTCCTTACATCCCTTCCTAAACAAAGGTACAACATTAACCACCCTCCAGTCATTTGGCACGTCACCTGTATTTATTGATGATACAAATGTTTCTGCAAGGGACCCCGCAAATTCCTCCCTAACCTCCCACAAAGTCTTGGGATATACTAGGTGAGGTCCTCGAGATTTTATATTTTCCAAGATTCCAGCACTTCCTCTCTGTCATGTGAACTGTTTTTAAGACATCAATATTTATTTCCCTAAGTTCTCTAGCCTCCATTTATTTCTCCACAGTAAAAACTGATGCCAAACATTCATTTAATATCGCTCCTTATCTCCTGTGGTTCAACTCAAAGATGACCTCATTGATCTTTAAGGGGCCCTACTCTCTAGTTGTTCTGTTGCTCTTAATGTACTTGTCAAATCTCTTTGGATTATTCATAACCTTATTTGCCAAAGCCTATCTCATATCGTCTCTTTGCCTTCCTGATGTCCCTCTTAAGAGTGCCCCTACACTCTTTATACTGTTCAAGATATTCGTTTGAGCCAGTTGTTTACATCTAACATGATTTTCTTTTATTCTTGACGACAACCTCAATGTCTTTATTCACCCCCACCCCCACCCAAACCTTCTCTACTCCAAATAAAACAACCTAAGTTTATCCAGCCTCTCTCCATAGCTGAAATGCTCCATCCCAGGCAACATCCTTGTGAGTCTCCTTTGCACCCCCTCCAGCACAATCATATCCTTTCCATAGTGTGGCTACCAGAACTGCACACAGTACTCCAGCTGTGACCTGACCAAAGTTCTGTAAAGCCTGCTCTTATAATCTGTATTTCAACTGATAAAGGCAAGTATCCAATATGCCTCTTTAACTACCCTATTACTTAGTCTTGTTACCTTCAAGGATTTGTGGACGAGATCCCTCTGTTCCTCTGAGTGTCCTATTCTTCATTGAGAACGCCCTTGTCTTGTCCCTTCCCTCACATTTAAATTCCATCTCCTTTATTCATCCTTTATTCATTCATGGGATAAGGGCATCACTGGCTAGGCCAGCATTTGTTGCCCATCCCTAATTGCCCTGAGGGCAGTTAAGAGTCAACCACATTGCTGTGGGTCTAGAGTCATATGTAGGCCAGACCAGGTAAGGACGGCAGTTTCCTTCTCTAAAGGACATTAGTGAACCTATGGTTTTTCCTGACAATCAACAATGGAATCACAGTTATTGTTAGATTCTTAATTCCAGATATTTATTGAATTCAAATTCCACCATCTGCTGCGTCCCCAGAACATTATCTGGATCTCTGAATTAACAGTCCACCGATAATACCACTAAGCCATTGCCTCCCTTTACTGTCACTGATCTGTCCATCTGATCAATCTGTCTATATCCTCCTGTAACCTAATACCCTCCTCCTAACTGTCAACCACCCGACTAATCTTTATGTCATCTGCAAATTTACTTATCAGCATTTCTACTTCTCATCTACATGTTATATACATCACAAACAATAAGGGACCCAGCACTGAGAACTTCCTCCAGATTTGATTCCTACAGTGTGGAAACAGGCCCTTTGGGCTATCAAGTCCATACCGACGCTCAGGGTATCCCACCCAGAACTCATTCCCCTATAACCTACACATCCCTGAACACTACAGGCAATTTAACATGGCTAAACCACCTAGCCTGCACATCTTTGGACTGTGGGAGGAAACTGGAGCACCCGGAGGAAACCGTGCAGACACGAGGAGAATGTGCAAATTCCACACAGTCGCCCGAGGGTGGAATCAAACCCGGGTCCCTGATGCTGTAAGGCAGCAGTGCTAACCACTAAGCCACCGTACAGCCTGTATTTAAGACTTTCCTCTGATAAAGCTATGCTGCCTATCTCTGATCAAACTTTGCCTCTCCAAATGGAGATTATTTTTCTCCTTCACTATTTTCTCCAACAGTTTCCCTACCACTAATGTTACACTCACTGGTCTAAAGTTCCCTGGTCTATCTGTACTACTGTTCTTGTAAAGTGTGACCACAATAACTGCCCTTCAGTCTTCTGGCACCTCCCTGTGGCCAGAGATGATTTAAACATTTGGGTCTCCCAACACAGCCTGGGATACAGCATCTCAAATTTACAGTAAATCAGGGAGAGCTAGCACAGATTCATGACAGGTCATGCTTGGCAATCCTCATTGAATTTTTTTAAAGAGGTGACGAGAGTAGTAGACAGGGAAATGTCTTTGGATGTTGTTTATTTGGATATCCAGAAGATATTTGATAGAAGTCTAACAGAACAGACACAACCACAAGGTAGAAACCCATGGCATTGCGGGAAAATTGCAGACATGGCTGGGAAAATGGTTGAGTGGCAGGTGACAGAAAGTGGGGATAACGGGTAGGTACTCAGTTGGTAGGATGTGACCAGTGGTGTCCACAAGAATCTGTGTTAGGGCTTCAAGTATTCACATTATTTATTAACAACTTGAATAATGGCACAGAATTCTGTACTTTCATCCCCCCTTCTCCTGAGAAAAGATACATATGAAGTACTCATTTAACACTCTACCAATATCCGCTGGCTTCACATACAGATTGGCCCCATGGTGCCTAATACACCCTACCCTTTCCCTGATTATTCTGTTTGATGGAGTTGTAGAATATCTCGGGATTCTCCCTAATCTTGACCATCAGCATTTTCTCATGCCCCCTCTTTGCTCTCTTGCTTTCTTGAGTTTTTCCCTGCACGTCCTATATTCCTTTAGGGCCTCCATTGTTTTGTTACCTTTGCACTTGCTATACAGCTCTCTTTTCCTTTTTATCCAGGGTCTATTCCTGGTTTCAGGTTCTCTGGTCTTGTTGCTCCTCCATTTCACCCGAAAGGGAACATGTTGGACATTAACTCACCCAGGAACTTTTTGAACACGTGCCTCTGTACTGCTATAGATTTACCCACAAGGATCTGTTCCTAGTCTATTTTGGCCAGTTGCTGCCATATTTTAATTAAATCTAGCATACTACAACACACAAAACATTCTTGCACACCATCTTTCTCCTTTTCCATAACAAACTTATAACATATGGTGTTGTTGTTGCAATCACTAAAATGCTCCCCTATTGTCACGTCGAACACCTATTCAACTTAATTCCCCAGAACTGCATCGCTCCCTGTCAGGCCATTTACCTGATGACATAAAAAAAAGCTCTTTTGAAAAGATTTCATTGCCGTTGCCCTCCTAATTCAGTTAAGGCAGAGCTGACAGGCAGGACTGGTTAATGTTGGAAAAGCAAGTAAGAGACCATGTCAGCTTTAGTTCATTATGAGCTTGTGGCTTCTTGAAAGTCCAGAGATAAAGCCAATCCTACATCTCAGGTAGAATAAAGGCTTGATCCATATTGGAGTCCACAACTGCGAATGAATAGAAGGGAATGTTGGAAAGGGGGAAAGCAGTTTGTTTAGCCAGAAGCTAAAGGTTTAAATCTACAGTAAACCCCTCCAGAAGAAGGCACTTCAGCTTCCAATTAAATTTCAGGAAGTTATCAGCGTAGTTGCAGTTTGAAACCAAATTGATGGACTTTTGGTGATCACGGGTGTTTTCTGATGTTTTAAGCCACTGATCAGCAGTTACAGGGATCCATGTAACTTGGTAAAACTAAACATGATAAACTTATTAGCTAAAATGCAGATGGAAAAATTAAAAGTAGACATAGATAAAAACGTTGATAAAAGAATGAAAGTCATATCATTCTCTTTGGAGACCTGTTACTTGTCAAAGGCTTCTCTTTCCAAAGATGAAGGGTTTGAAAACTTATAGTCAGTATGTAGAAGCTATGATGGCTTCTGTCACTGAATAGTCAGGAGATTGTTGGTACAAATAGATTCAGTAAGTAGAGCTGTCTTTGAAACAGATGTTTATTTCTTGTCACTAGTTATGCAACTATGGTTTGTGCAGATTGCCTGGACTCATTCTGGCAGAATTGAGGTGGATTTCTGAAAGTTTTTCTCTTCTGAGCTGGGAACTCTGTCTCTCTCTCTCTTTCTCTGTGCAGATTTCATTTTTCAGAAGCCACCCTGATGAGTTCTGTCTAAAACAGATCGAAACTTAAGATAACTGCTATATTAACTTTTGATGAATCATTGTCCCACAGAGAAAGCCAGTTCTACTTGTGTTCCCTGTGAGGGTCTTTCCATTCCCCTGTTTGCTTTGGAAGGTTTGAATTCCCAAAACTGTAAGACCTATTCTGCTGTCCAAGGGTTAATTAAATTCTAAGTAACTTACTTTGTGGTTGATGTTAAGATAACAGATCTGTCTATCTGTCTGGCAACATCAGTGGAAAGAAAGCAAAGTTAATGGTTCGAGTCTAGAGACCCTTCATCAGAAGTGATAACAGCTAGGAAAGGGTGGTATTTATGCTAAAGACATGATCATGTATGTGTGTGCTGGGGAGCAGTGGTGGTGGCGTTGGGAGAGATGAGCGGATATGTGGAGACAGAGCCCAGAGAAAGAGAGGGAAAGAGATATGAAAATGGTAGGCAAATGAGTGAACTATTGAAATGCCAGGACAGAACAGAAGCTAAATAAGTGACCATGAAAGCTGAGAGTAAGACAGAATGGGTTGGCTGTGCCGAAAGCAGCCCATGTCATGATAGGTCCAGGGTGTGGGGATGTGTAAAGAAACATAGAATCAGGCTGTAAAGTTATTACACATCCATCCCCCATCAGGATGATCTCAGGGCTCTCTGCTTCTTCCTGGGAAAAGGCCTGAACCAACCCATCAACCACCGTCCTTCTCCACCTGGCCAAGCTTGTCCTCATCCTAACCAACTTCTCTTTTAACTCCTCTCAATTTCGTCAAGTCAAGGGGGTAGCAATGGGTACCCACATGGGTCCCAGTTACACCTGTCTCTTTGTGGGATACATGGAACATTCCTTGTTCCAGTCTTGCTCTATCCCAAACCTACAATCTTTCACTCAAATATCAATGACATCATCAGTGATGCTTCCCTCTCTCATCTGGAATTGAAAATGTTTATCTATTTCGTTTCCAGTTTCCATCTCACTCTCACCTTCACCTGGTCAATTTCTGACTCCTCCCTTCCCTTCCTTGACATCAGTTTCCATTTCTGGGGATAGCCTGGTCACTGATATCCATGACAAATCCACTGACTCCCACAGTTACCTGAACTGTGCATCCTCATACCCTGCTTCCTGTAAAGACTCCATTCCATTCTCCCAGTTTCTCCGTCTCGTCGCATCTGTTCTGATGATGCCAACTTCGATAAGGGGGCCTCCAAAATGTCCACCTTCTTCCTCGACGAAGATTCCCCTGCACTGTTTTTGACAGGACCCTCAACCAGTCTGATCCATCTCCCACACTTGAGCCCTCATCTCCTCTCTTCCCTCTCACAAAGTGATAGGGTTCCCCTTGTACTCACCTATCACATTCAGAGGATCATTAGCTGCCATTTCCGCCACCTCCAGCAGGATGCCAGCACTAGATACACATTCCCCTTCCCTCCCTTGTCAGCCTTCCACAAGGACCATTTCCTCCAGGACACCCAGGTCCACACCTCCTTCACTCTCAACACACCCCCTCAGCCACACAGCACCTTCCCTTCAGTCACAGAAGATGTGACACCTACCTTTTTACAGACCTTTTTCTTGCCATCCAAGGTCCCAAACACACCTTCCAGATGAAGCAGCGCTTTACCCGTACTTCACTCAATTTAATCTGCTGCATTTGTGCTCACAATGGGATCTCCTCTACATTGGGGAAATGAAGTGCAGACTGGGTGACTGCTTTGCAGAACACCTACGTTCTACTTACAAAAAAGACCCTGAGCTTCCAGTTGCCTGCCACTTCAACACACCACTAAGTTCTCTGGCCAACATCTCTGTCTCCGGCTTGCTGTAGTATTCCAGCGAAGCGCAATACAAGTTGGAAGAACAGCAACCCTGCAACCTTACACATAAAACATAGAAGAGTACAGCACAGTATAGGTCCTTGGGCCCACGATATTGTGCCCACCTATTATCCTAATCTAAGATCAAACTACCCTGCATACCCTACATTTTACTATCATCCATGTGCCTATCCAAGAGTCGCTTATCCAATGTCCCTCATGTATCTGACTCCACTACCACTGCTGGCAGTGCATTCCATGCACCCACCACTCTCTGTATAAAGAACCTACCTCTGACATCTCCCCAATACCTTCCTCCAATCACTTTAAAATTATGCCCCCTCGTAATAGTCATTTCTGCCCTGGGAAAAAGTCTCGGACTATCCACTCTATCTATGCCTCTCATCACCTTGTAAACCTCTATCAAGTCACCTCTCATCCTTCTTCGCTCCAATGAGAAAAGCCCTAGCTCCCTCAACCTTTCCTCATAAGACCTACCCTCCAGTGTGGGCAGCATCCTGGTAAATCTCCTCTACACCCTCTCTAAAGCTTCCACATCCTTCCTGTAATGAGGTGACCAGAACTGAGTGCAATATTTCAAATGTGGTCTAACCAGGGTTTTAGAGAGCTGCAGCATAACCTTGTGGCTCTTAAACTCAATTCCCCTGCCAGTGAAAGCCAACAGACCATATGCCTTCTTAACAACCCATTCAACTTGGGTAGCAACTCTGGGGGATCTGTGGATGTGGACCCCAAGATCCCTCTTTTCCTCCACACTGCCAAGAATCCTGCCATTAACCCTGTATTCTGCATTCAAATTCGGTCTTCCAAAATGAATCACTTCACACTTTTCCAGGTTGAATTCCATCTGCCACTTCTTTGCCCAGCTCTGCATCCTGTCAATGTCCCATTGCAACCTACAACAGCCCTCCACGCTATCCACAACTCCACCACCTTTGTGTCATCAGCAAACTTACGAACCCACCCTTCCAGTTCCTGATCCAGGTCATTTATGAAGATGACAAAGAGCAGAGGTCCCAGAACAGATGCCTGGGGAACACAACTGGTCACCAAGCTCCAGGCTAAATACTTTCCATCTACTACCACCCTCTGTCTTCTATTGGACAGCTAATTCTATATCCAAACAGCCAAATTTCCCTGAATCCCATGCCTCTTTACTTTCTGAATGAGCCTACCATGGGGAACCTTACCAAATGCCTTGCTAAAATCCATATACACCACATCCACTGCTCTACCTTCATCAATGTGTTTTGTCACATCCTCAAAGAGTTCAATAAGGCTTGTGAGGCATGACCTGCCCCTCACAAAGCCATGCTGACCATTTCTAATCAAACTGTGCTTTTCCAAATAATCATAAATACTATCTCTCAGAATCCTCTCCAATAATTTGCATACCACATAAGTAAGACTGACTGGTCTGTAATTCCTAGGATTAACCCTATTCCCTTTCTTGAATAAGGGAATAACATTTGCCACCCTCCAGTCATCTGGTACTACTCCAGTGGACAGTGAGGACGCAAAGATCATCGCCAAAGGCGCAGTAATCTCTTCCCTTGTTTCCCGTAGAAACCTTGGGTATATTCCGTCTGGCCCAGGGGACTTATCTTTCCTCATGTTTTTCAAAATTTCTAGCACATCCTCCTTTCTAACATCAACCTATTCGAGCATATCTGCCTGTTTCACACTGTCCTCACAAACTACAAGTTACCTTTCACTAGTGAATACTGAAGCTAAGTATTTATTAAGGACCTCCCCTACCTCCTCCGACTCCACACACAAGTTCCCTCCACTATCCCTGATCGGCCCTACCCTCACTCTGGCCATCCTCTTGTTCCTCACATAAGTATAGAATGCCTTGGGGTTTTCCTTAATCCTCCCCGCCAAGGCTTTTTCATGCCCCCTTCTAGCTCTCCTAAGTCCATTCTTCAGTTCCTTCCTGGCTACCTTGTAACTCTCTAGAGCCCTGTCCGATCCTTGCTTCCTCAACCTTAAGTAAGCTTCCTAGATGTTTCACATGTCTTGTCATCCAAGGTTCCTTCACCTTACCATCTTTTCCTTGCCTCAGTGGGAAAATCCTATCCAGCACTCACAGCAAGTGCTCCCTAAACAATCTCCACATTTCTGTTGTGCATTTCCCTGAGAATAACTGTTCCCAATTAATGCTCTGCAGTTCTTGCCTGATGGCATTGTAATTCCCCCTCCCCCAATTAAATACTTTCCCATTCCGTCTGCTCCTATCCCTCTCCATGACTATAGTAAAGTATCACTATCGCCGAAATGCTCACCCACCAAGAGATCTGACACCTGGCCTGGTTTGTTGCCAAGCACTAAATCCAGTATGGCCCCCTCTCTAGTCGGCCGATCTGCATATTGAGTCAGAAATCCTTCCTGGACACATCTGACAAAATCTCCGTCCAAACAGCCTTCTCCTACTATTCTTTGTGTCCTATTCTAAGCCAGTTTCTAGTACATCTTGTCAAATTTCACTCATTTCCATACGGTGCAACCTTCTCAATCAGTCTCTCATGAGGGATCTTGTTAAAAGCTTTGCCAAGATCCATGTAAACTACATCAACTGAACTTGCCTCATCCACACACTTGATCATATTTTGAAAACTTCCAAAAAATATTATTAGGCCTGACCTTCCTCTGACAAAGCCATGCTGACCATCCCCAATTAACCCATGCTTTTTCCAAGTGAATATTAATACTCTCCTTCAGAAATTTCTCCAGTAGTTTCCCAACCACTGATCTGAGACTCAACAGTCTGTAATTTCCTGGTTCATTTCTACTACCTTTCTTGAAAAGTGGAACCCTCAAGACCTCTGGCATTTCCCCCATGGTCAGAGAGAAATTAAAAATTTGTATCAGAGCCCCTGCAATTTTCTGCCTCACCTTCCACAACAGCCTGGGATGCAATTTATCCAGGGCATTTGTCTGTTTTTAACGCCGTTAGAGCCTCCAATACCTCCCCATTTCCTATTTCAAACTGTGCAAGTTTCTTTTCTTGAATTCTGTACCCACATTCTCCTTTTCCAGAGTGAAGACCGAAGACAAGTGTTCATTTCACAACCTTCCAATATCCTGTGGCTTCATACATAGCTTGCCCCCTTGGTCCCTCGTGGGCTGTACTCTTTCCCTGGTTAACCTCTTCCTTCTAATATATTCATCAAATATTTTCTCTCTAACCCTGTTCAGAAGTCCTTTCTCATGCCCCATTTTGTTTTTCTAATTGCTTTGTTAAGTTTCTCTAGGGTCGCAGGTGAATTGTTCCCTTTGGACTTGCTTAAATGCCTTTCTCTTCTTCCTTATCCGGTCTTGAATTGTCTTAAAACATCCAGGGTTTTCAGAACTTATTGCTCCTACATTTCCCTCTTAAAAAGTACATGTTGGGCCTGTACTCTCCCCAGCTCATTTTTGAATGCTGTCTACTGCAGACTTACCCACAAAGAGCTGTTCCCAGGCTACTTTGGCCAGATCCTGCTATGTTTTAATGAACAAAAACAAAGTTGCTGGAAAAGCTCATCAGGTCTTGGAAAAAAGAGTTAACGTTTTGGGTCCAGTGACCCTTCCTCCGAACTGGTTCTGAGGAAGGGTCACCGGACCCGAAACGTTAACTTTTTTTCTTCACAGATGCTGCCAGACCAGCTGAGCTTTTCCAGCAACTTTGTTTTTGTTCCTGATTTACAGCATCCGCAGTTCTTTTGGTTTTTATTTTAATGAAACCTGCTTTCCCCCAATCCAAAGCCATATTTTGCAGGCCATCTTTTCCCTTGTCCAGAGCAAATTTGAATTGTACTGCGTTGTGGTTGCTGTCGCCAAAATATTCCCACACGCCCACATCGAACAGTTGTCCACCTTTGTTCCCCATAACCAGATCCAGCGCTGCACCATCCCTTGTTGGGCCTTCTACACATTATTACAATAAACTCCCCTGGGTATATTTCAAGAAATCCGCCCCTCTCAACCCTTAACATGATGTGGAGGTGCTGGTGTTGGACTGAAGTGGACAAAGTCAGAAATCACATGATACCAGGTGAAGACCTGACGAAGGAGCAGCGCTCTGAGAGCTTCTGAATTCAAATAAATCTGTTGGACTATAACCTGGTGTCGTGTGACTTCTGACTTAAACCTTTAACACTTTGACTATCCCAATTTACGTTGGGAAATTTGAACTCCCCTAGTATAATTACCCAGTTATTACTCCTACACAGCTCTGTCAAGTGTCTAAATGCTTGCTCCTCTATTTCCCACTGACACTTAGGGAGCCTGTAATATACTTTTTGTAATGTGATTGCCCCTTTAACTTACCTAAGTCCTATCCATAGAGCCTGGTTTGAGGACCCTTCCAAGACATCATCTTTCCTTATTGCAGTAATTGACTCCTTAATTATGCTACTTCACCACCCTTTTTACACCCTCCTCTGTCTTGAATAAAGATCCTATACTCTGGAATATTGAGTTGCTAGTCCTGCATGAAATAACTCCACAGAGGCCAGCATCCCATCACCAAGTCACCCTTTATTTACACGTGGAGAGTCCTTGACACTGATCCAGCTCTGTCAGAGCCAGCTCTCAGAGTGAACAGGTTGTCTGACATTTTACTTTTTTTAAACACATTAAAAAGAAAATCTGTTTAATTTCTGAACGGCTTCTGACCAGAGGATTGGCAGGTGTCAACCCTCTCCCTTCTCACTCTCTCTCTCTCTTGCTCAGTCCTTCTCATCATCATCAGTAGCTCCTCCACCTCCTTCGGCCTCCTTCACGTTATTCCTCTTCACCTTCCCAGGGCACCCTCCCCCTTATGTGGACCTCAGGGAGAAGTTGATGTGCTTCTGAGAGCCCAGGTTTTCGATATACAATGGGATGTTCACCGCTTGCTTCTGGACCCTTGGCACAGTTGAAGGCCGTATGTCCCAGAGCCCTCCTGTTCTTATATATCAGCCTGGGCTCCCTGATTGGGCTAGATTAACAGACCCAATCAGGCAACTCATATCCTATGATGTCCACCTGGCTGACCTTGTTACAATCACTACACTGCCCTTCCCTTAACCATGTTTCTGTGATGGCAACAATATCACACTTCCATGTGTCAATCTATGCATTTAACTCATCGGTCTTAACTAATTACACTCTTAGCAATAAAGATCATACAGCCTTGCCTTACTCTGTTGACACTCAACACAGCTGAACTCACTGTGACTTGCTTCCTTTGCTGTAGCATGTTGTATCTCCATCTCATTAATATTCTGTGACTCCCTCGCCTGCCAAACTATTTTAAACTCAGCACTAGCAAACCTGCCTGCAAGGATATTGGCCCCAATGTGATTCCGGTGCAGACTGTCGCGTTTATACATGTCTCACCTTCCCCAAAAGTGGTTGCAATGATACAAAAATCTAAAACCCTCCCTCTTGCACCAACTCTTGAGTCCCACATTCATCTGTCCTATTTTCCCATTTCTATACTTGCTCGCACACGTGGCACCAGGAATAATCCAGAGATTATGACCATCGAGGTCTTGTTTTTTTATCTACTGCCTATCCTTGCAGATGGTGAGGACGATTGTCAGAGAATATAGATCAGTTGGAGGCATAGGCAGAAAAATGGCAGATGGAGTTTAATTTGAACAAAGGTGAGGTGACATGTTTTGGAAGGGAGTAGTTTCTCTGGTCTATGTTCTTCACAGCCTTCACATGTCATCAATGATGATAAACATCTCCCAAGATCATCCCTACGCCTCCACTTCTCACCTTCAAACAACCGCCAAACCTTAAACAGACCTTCATTCGCAGCAAACTACTCAGCCTTCAGGACAACATCAACCGCAACACCACACAACCCTGCCACAGCAAGCTCTGTGTCAGATCACATCAACATGGATACAACCGTCATATGTGGAAACACCACTCATCACGTACATTGCAGATACTCATGTGACTTGGCCAATGTTGTCTACCTCATAATCTGCGGGCAAAGATGCCCTGAAGCATGGTATATTGGCAAGACCATGCAGACATTACAACAACAGATGAATGGATACCACGTAGCAATCGCCAGACAGGAATGTTCCCTCCCAGTTGAGGAACACTTCAGCGGTCAAGGACATTAAGCTACTGATCTTTGGGTAAGTGTCCTCCAATGCACCCTTTGAGATACACAATAATGCAGGGTTGCCAAAAAGAAACTAATGGCCAAGTTGCGTACACATGAAGATGGCCTCAACGTGGGTTCATGTTGCGCTACATTTAACCCAAACATACTGTACTGTATCTGTAAAATCTTTCTTACTGTCCTGTTTTGACACTATCACCTTGATAACTTGTTATGATCTTTCTACCTTTATTAGTTTGTACAGTTTTGGATTCCATGTTACTTTGGTTAGACCCTCAGCATGTGAATCTTATACCTATCGTGTTATTCCAGCCATTTTGGTTTGTCTCCAGCACCACATTTTTAAAAGTTTTTTTGTAATTATCTCTCTGCCTTAATTAATGGGATTATAGGTCATCCCTTTACTTGCTATTCAGTTGTTGACACTTTACTCGCACCGTCTGACACTTTTGATCACCTACAGAGACTTATTATTAAGCCTGTCAATACTCCATTCACACCATTTGAATGATCTTTTGATCTCTCTGCCCATAATTTCTGTGCCTGTGTGCTTCTCTTCACTTCACCTGATGAAAGAGCAGCACTCCAAAAGCCTGCGATTTCAAATAAATTTGTTAGACTATAATCTGGTGTTGTGTGACTTTTGACCTTCATTGGAAGGTGTATTGAGTATAAAGATAGACAAGTTATGCCGCAACTTCATAGAACTTTAGATAGGCCACACTTGGAATATTTCATACAGTTTTGGTCATCACACCACCAGCAGGATGTGGATGCTTTGGAGAGGGTACAGAAAAGGTTTACCAGGATGTTGCCTGCTACGGGTGGGGTGGAGGGTGCGGGCGCGTGGGTTTTAGCTATGAAGAAAGGTTGGATAGACTGGGTTTTGTTTTTTTGTTTTGTGCTGGACGAGGGAGAAGGGAGCAAATGAGGTTCACCAGGATGTTGCCTTGGATGGAGCTTTTAGCTATGAAAAGAGACTGGATAACCTCGGGTTGTCTTCTTTGGAGCAGAGAATATTTGGGGGGAGTGCTCCTGATTGAGGTGCATGATAATTGATAATTGTGTGGATGTATGATAATTATGAAGGGCATGGACAGGGTAAGTAGAAAGCAGCTGTTCTCCTTAGTTGAAGGATCTTTCACAAGTGGGCATAATTTTAAAGTAAAAGGTAGGGGGTTTAAAGGTGATTTGAGGAACAATATTTCATGGAGAGGATGTAGGTGTGTGGAATGCACTACCTGGAAGGGTTGTTGAGGCGGGTAAACCCACACTCCTTCAAACATACTTCGATGAGCACTTGAAGTATCATAACATTCATGGCTATGGGCCTGGTGCAGGAAAGTGGGACTAATGCAGGTGGTAGTGTATTTTTGGTGGCATAGACTCAATGACCTAAAGGCATAAGGAGATCTGTGTGAAGCCATGGTGAAGATAGAATAGGGAGCTAATTGGCTGTCTGTGACTTTTGCTGAAAGAACAAAGAACAAAGAAAATTACAGCACAGGAACAGGCCAGGGAAAAAGCTTCTTGCTATCCACCCTGTCTATACCTCTCATGATCTTGTAGGCCTCAATCAGGTCCCCCCTCAACCTCCGTCTTTCTAATGTAAATAATCCTAATCTACTCAACCTCTCTTCATAGCTAGCACCCTCCATACCAGGCAACATCCTGGTGAACCTCCTTTGCACTCTCTCCAAAGCATCCACATCCTTTTGGTAATGTGGCAACCAGAACTGTACGCAGTATTCCAAATGTGGTCGAACTAAAGTCCTATACAACTGTAACATGACCTGCCAACTCTTGTACTCAGTACTCCGTCCAATGAATGAAAGCATGCAGTATGCCTTCTTGACCACGCTATCGACCTGCGTTGCCACCTTTAGGGTACAATGGACCTGAACACCCAGAGCTCTCTCTGCATCAATTTTCCCCAGGGCTTTTCCATTTACCGTACAGTTCGCTCTTGAATTGGATCTTCCAAAACGCATCACCTCGCATTTGCCTGGATTGAACTCCATCTGCCATTTCTCTGCCCAACTCTCCAATCTATCTATATTCTGCTGCATTCTCCAACAGTCCCCTTCACTATCTGCTACTCCACCAATCTTAGTGTCATCTGCAAACTTGCTAATCAGTCCATCTATACCTTCCTCCAGATCATTTATGTATATCACAAACAACAGTGGTCCCAACATGGATTCCTGTGGAACACCACTGGTCACAGTTCTCCATTTTGAGAAACTCCCTTCCACTACAACTCTCTGTCTCCTGTTGCCCAGCCAGTTCTCTATTCATCTAGCTAGTACACCCTGGACTCCATGCGACTTCACTTTCTCCATCAGCTTACCATGGGGAATCTTATCAAATGCCTTACTGAAGTCCATGTATATGACATCTACAGCCCTTCCCTCATTTATCAACTTTGTCACTTCCTCAAAGAATTCTATCAAGTTGGTAAGACATGACCTTCCCTGCACAAAACCATGCTTCCTATCACTAATAAGCCCATTTTCTTCCAAATGTAAATAGATCCTATCCCTCAGTATCTTCTCCAGCAGCAGATAGATCCCATCCGGACCTGGGGACCTGTCCACCCTAATGCCTTTTAGAATACCCAACACTTCCCCCCTCCTTATGCTGACTTGACCTAGAGTAATCAAACATCTATCCCTAACCTCAACATCCGTCATGTCCCTCTCCTCAGTGAATACCGACACAAAGTACTAATTAAGAATCTCACTCATTTTCTCTGATTCCTCGCATAATTTCCCTCCTTTGTCCTTGAGTGGGCCAACCCTTTCTCTAGTTACCCTCTTGCTCCTTATGTATGAATAAAAGGCTTTGGGATTTTCCTTAACCCTGTTTGCTAAAGATATTTCACGACCCCTTTTAGCCCTCTTAATTCCTCGTTTCAGATTGGTTCTACTTTCCCGATATTCTTCCAAAGTTTCGTCTGTTTTCAGTCGCCTAGATCTTATGCATGCTTCCTTTTTCCTCTTTGCTAGTCTCACAATTTCATCTGTCATCCATGGTTCCCTAATCTTGCCCTTTCTATCCCTCATTTTCACAGGGACATGTCTGTCCTGCACTCTAATCAACCTCTCTTTAAAAGCCTCCCACATATCAAATGTGGATGTACCCTCAAACAGCTGCTCCCAATCTACATTCCCCAGCTCCTGCCGAATTTTGCTATAGTTGGCCTTCCCCCAATTCAGCACTCTTCCTTTAGGACCACTCTCGTCTTTGTCCATCAGTATTCTAAAACTTACGGAATTGTGATCACTATTCCCAAAGTAATCCCCTACTGAAACTTCAACCACCTGGCCAGGCTCATTCCCCAACACTAGGTCCAGTATGGCCCCTTCCCGAGTTGGACTATTTACATACTGCTCTACTGCTCTAGAAAACCTTCCTGGATGCTCCTTACAAATTCTGCTCCATCTAAAACCCCTAACACTAAGTGAATCCCAGTCAATGTTGGGAAAATTAAAATCTCCCATCACCACCACCCTGTTGCTCCTACATCTTTCCATAATCTGTCTACATATTTGTACCTCTATCTCACACTCGCTGTTGGGAGGCCTGTAGTACAGCCCCAACATTGTTACCTCACCCTTCCTATTTCTGAGCTCTGCCCATATTGCCTCACTGCTGGAGTCCTCTATAGTTTTTGGTGATGGAGAGAGATAGTACGAACTGCAGATGCTGGAGAATCTGAGATAACAAGGTGTAGAGCTGGATGAACACAGCAGGCCAAGCAGCATCAGAGGAGCAGGAAAGCTGATGTTTCGGGTCAGGATTTGTTGGGTTAGTTCTTGCTAATCCAAACGTTTCTCCTTGACCTTCCTTTCTTTTTAATGATTCCACTGCTTTGCAAGAGGCACAGGATGGCTGGTTCACTTATGAAATGTCGCTGATTAATCCAACTCAAAGTCATAACTTGTAAATAGAAGTAAAATACAGTGAATGCTGGAAATTTGAAACAAACATAGAATATTCTGGAGAAACTCAATGGGCCTGTCAACATCTGGAGTGAGAAACAGAGTTAATATTTCAAGTCCAGTATCACTCTTCTTCAGCTGAACTGAACCCACAGGTACACAAGCATACAAGATTTATAAAGGGATTTATAATGGCCATAAGTAAATGCTGTGAGAATATTTTCCTTCATGGGAGAATTTAGGACCAGCAGGCAAAGTCTCAGAATAAAGATGTGCCAATTTAAGACTGAGATGCTGAGGAATTTCTTTTCTGGAGGTTTGAGAATCTTTGGAACCCCTTGGTGGAGCAGGCTCAAGGGACCTATTCTCATCCTGTTCGTCATCGTCTTAAATAGGGTTCACAGAAGGCATCAAATTCCTTACTTTCAAAACACATAACTATCCATTTAAATTCCTGGTTTTAAAAAAAAGGCACGGTCTTTACTTCTGGGAGAGAATTACAAGAAAGATTTGGCCCTTTGAGTAACAGCCAGAAAGCATGGCTTTAAAGCTTTTTGTCACATAATCGAGCAGACAGCAATGTCAGATTTTGACCATGGCTGAAGAGGAGAGAGTCTTGAAGAGTTTCATTCTGGCCTTGAAGAAGCAATAAATCAATGAAACAAATATACATGAACAATTAACAAGCCAAAGAGGCAAAACTGTGAAATGGAGCTTGAGGTTCCAAGGAGGTGAAGACTGAGTTCCAGTTTGAAAAGAGAAGCAATATATTTTAATGTTGGTTTAAAGAGCTGTTTCATCGGACTGCAGAATAAACCTAAATGACGGAAGGGTCCTAAATGCAGTCCCCAGCCCCAGAGAGGAGGGAACATAAACTGTTAAAATGATCAAGGATGCATGGGAATTTGTGAAGAGGTGGAAGGAAAGTAAACTTGTGGGAAAGGTTCATACTGAGCACATCAAAGACTGAAGATGCAAGAAACAGCAAAACCCAGGTTGGGTACATCACAGAGTCATAGGGGTTTATAGTAAGAAATAGGTCCTTCAGCCCACTGAGACAAAAGCAGCCACCTGACTATTCAAGTCCCATTGTCCAGCACTTGGCCCAATGCCTTGGCATCGCTAGTGCACAACTAAATACTTTTTAAATGTTATAAGTGCTTCTTGCTTTTATGACCCTTGCTGGCAATGTTTTTAGATTCCAACCTTCCTATGGGTTAAAAAAAAATTTCCTCACGTTTTTCCTCCTCTAAACCACCTGTTCCTTATATTCAATCTGTGCACCCTGATCACTGATCTCTCCATCAAGGAGAATGGTTTCTTCATGTCTACCTATCTGTACCCCTCACAATTTTTTACATCTCAATCAAATGCTTCCCAGGATCCTACCATTCATCCTATATTCCCTTGCCTTGTTTAGTTATCCAAGTGAATCACCTCTTACTAGTCTGAATTCCATTTGCTATTGTTCAGTCCATCTGACCGGTCCATCTATTTCCTCCCGTAATCTAAGGCTATCTTCCTCATTATTGACCACCTCATCAATTTTCATATAATTCGTGAACTTACTGATCAATCCTCCTACACTCATATCTAATTTGTTTCCATTTACCACAAAGAGGAAGGACCCCAAAACTGACTGTGTGGGACCCCACTGGATTCAGTCAGAAAATTTCCCCTCAACAATCACCCTCTGCTTCCTGCCACTTCCTGGATTTAATTTTCCAAATTTCCTTGGATCCCTGTGGGTTCTTACCTTTGTTATCAGTCTCCTATGTGGGAACTTATCAAAATCCTTGCAGAAGTCCAAGTTGACGCTATCAAAAACATTGCCCTCATCTCCACTTGGTCACCCTTTGAAAAATTCAATCAAGTTGTTCAGACAGGTATGGAAGGTATGAGTTCTGAAGAAAGGCTGGATAGGCTGGGACTTTTATCACCGGAGCATAGGAGCTTGAGAGGCGTCCTTATAGAGGTTTATAAAATTATGACAGGTATGGATAGGGTTATTGATTGGTGTCTTTTCCATAGGATGGATGATTTTAAGACAAAGGGACATATTTTAAGGTGAGAGGAGAGAGAATTAAGAAAGATATAAGAGGCAAATTTTTTACACAAAGGGTGGTTTGCATGTGGAATGAACTTCCTGTGGAAGTGGTAGATGTGGGTACAGTTACAACATTGAAAATACATGAATAGGAAATGTTTGGAGGGATATAGGCCAGGAGCAGGCAGGTGGGACTAGATTAGTTTAGGGTTATATTCAGCATGGACTGGTTGGACCGAAGTGTCTGTTTCTATGACTGTTCTTCATAAATCACTGCCTCTCCAGGTGTAGATTAGTTCTCTCCCTGAGAATTGCTTCCAATTGTTCCCCCACCGAGGTTAGTCTGACATGTCCTTAATTCACTGGTTTATGTCTTGCTCTGTTCTTGAATAATGGTACCACATTAGCTGTCCTACAGACCTCTGATATCCTGTGGCCAGAGACAAATTGCATATTTTTACAAGTGCCCCTACTATTTCATCCCTTGACTCTCTCAACAGCTTGGGATACATTTCATCCGCCTCTGGAGATGTATCTATTTTTAAGCCTGCCGGAGCAGTCAGAACCTCCTCTCTGTCTATGCTAGTTTCTTTTTAAAAAAATCACTGACCTTTTCCCTGATTTCTATACCCACATCGTTCCTCTCACTAATGAATACCAGCACAAAGTTTTCATTTAGAACCCTACCGACATCCTGTGGCTCCATGCACAAATTACCACCTTGCTCCTTAATGTGCCCTATTTTTGCCGTAGTTACCCTTTTACCTTTAGAGTAAAACAACTTTAGGATTTTCCTTTATTTTCCTTGTCGTTATCCTGTCATGCCCCCTTTCTGCTCCTGTAATTTTCTCTTTAAGTTTCTCCTTGCACATTTAGTCCTCTACTAGAGTTTCTGTTTTGAGCCCTCGCTATTTGCCATAAGCCTCCTTTTTTCTCTTTATTTACTTGTACCTGATGATTACTTTAGACCCTCTTGTTACCTTCCTTTCACACCACAATGAATTCTACAATGTGTTTGATGATGGATCAGGCTGCACTGTGCTACCTTACCCTGCCTCATCATCCACCTTGGGCAGGAAGAAAACTGGGTTCTCTGGGAGATATGCAGGTAATTTGATGACTGGGACAGTGTCTAAACTTGTAAATTTTAAAGTAGATTCTGTACAAAGAAACAAAGCCGGGAGTAATACCAACCACCCCAACAAACCGAGGCATGTAAATAAGTGGGACAGAACACCAATGCTTCACCGGAGGCACACTAATGATGTTACTCAGCAGGGTGACGAAATGTTTGCAACCAAACACACCGGCTCGGCGAGCATGTCTACAACCTCATCCACAACCCAAGCTCCAAATCTTCTCGAAAACTTTAAAGAGTTTAAACTAGTTTGGCAGGGGAATTGGACTCTGAATAAAGGGGCCATCAGGAAGTCAGGGGAGAATACATTAGCCATCGAGACCAAGTTTACTATTCAGGATAGCCGGGGCACAGGAAAGTGTGGGAAAAGACTTCTGGTTTAGAGTGCATTTATTTCAACGCACGAGGCCTGACTGGTAAGGATGATGAGCTCAGAACATGGTCTCTGGGGAATGGGATATTATAGCCATATCAGAAACATGGCTGAGAGAAGGACAGGACTGGCAGCTCAATGTTCCAGGATACAGAAGCTACAGGTGTGACAGAAGTACAAGTAAGCGAGGGGAGGGTGGGGGTTCCCTTTTGATAAGGGAGCACATAACAACAGTGCTTAGAGAAGATGTTCTTAAGGAGTCATCAAATAAGGCCATATGGTTAGAACGACAAAACAAGAAGGGGATTGTCACTCTGTTGAGACTGTTTTATAGACCCCAAATAGCCAGCGGATACTAGAGAAGCAGATATGTAGAGGGATTGCAGATACCTGAATAATAGAGTAGTATTGGTTGGAGATTTTAATTTCCCCTGGATTGACTGGGCCACCCAGAGTGTAAAAGGCCCGGATGGGGTGGAATTTGTCAAATGTGTCCAAGAAAATTTCCTAAATCAATATGTAGAGGGGCCCTACTCAGGAGGGTGCAACACTGGACCTCCTCTTAGGAAACGAGATCAGGCAAGTGACTGAAGTATTAGTCGGATGTTATGTTACAGTTGTATAAGTTGTTGGTGAGGCCGCACTTGGAGTATTGTGTACAGTTTTGGTCACCCTGTTATAGGAAAGACATAGTTAAACTGGAAAGTTTGCAAAGAAAATTTATGAGGATGTTGCTAGGACGAGTAGGCCTGAGTTATTCGGAGAGTTTGGCCAGAATAGGACTTTATTCCTTGGAACGTAGGAGAATGAGGGGTGACGTTATTGAGGGGTATAGATAGGATGAATGCATATAGTCTTTTTCCCAAGAATGGGGAATTGAAAACTAGAGGGCATAGGTTTGAGGTGAGAGAGAATAGATTTAAGAAGGACCAGGCTTCTTTGCACACAGGGACAGGACCTCTCTGTTATGCACTGGAACAGAGTGCATCTCAGGTTTCTGAACTTGCTTTCTTCGCACTCACTGACTTTGCCCTTACTTGGATACTCACTGCATTTCTGTGTCAATGAGCCTTTCAGTGCGATGAGATTAGGGAAAGTCAGACAACTTGTTGTGCATGCTGACACCAAACTGTCAAGGGGACAGAATTTGCTGTGTGGCACCATGTTACACCCATTCCTTATTGTCTAAAGGCTATCAAAGAGTAAACACATGTAGGCCAGACCAAGTAAGGACAGCAGATTTCCTTCCCTAAAACACATAAGTGAAGCAGTTAGGTCTTTACAACAATAGCTTCATGGTTGCCATTACAGAGACCAGCTTCTAATTCTAGATTTACAATAGAATTTAAATTCCAGTACCTAGCATGGTGGGATTTGATCTCATGCCCACAGAGCTTCAGCCCAACCTTCTGGATGACCAGTCCAATTATATTATTACTGCAGTACCATCTCTGTATATTCATGACAATATGCTGAATCATTGTTTTGATAGCACTGTGGTAAAGCTCCTGTGTGGTATAATGAAGCATTTAACTCTGTTACACACAAACTACACATGACATCCTGAAACTCTTAGACATAAAATTGGAACCTTGATCTGACTGGCTCTCAAATGGTGATCCATATTGAGTGAACGACAATGACGACTGTAGTTCAAGAAGGCAGCTTACCAACACCTTCTCCAGGGTAATTAAGGATGGGCAATAAATGCTGGCCCAGCCAGCAATGCCCACATCCCATGAATGAATAAAAAGTACACTTCTCCACCACTACTTTGACAGAAATTGTTTTTAAGGGTTTGGCCTCTGGGACCAAAGCAGTTAGATCCATTGTAGCAAGGGTATATTGGTGTGCCATTTTTATTTTTGGTAAAAATTCCACAGGGCTACCAATACCCTTGTAACTTGTTCCCAAAAACTGAAATGGGCATTATAAGTACTGGTTTGATTGCAAATTGTGGTTTTCCCACAACCTCACAGGTATGGCATTTATTAAAAACTGAATCATGTACTTGTAAAATCCTAGCCAATAAAAATGTCAACTTAAAAGTGCTTGGTTCTTCTGGATCCCTATATGTCCTGCCATTGGAATTTCATTGCCCATCTTTAATATCTCCAGACAATATTTGGGTGGCACCACTATCTGGTGAATCACTGTCCACTCTGTAATCAGTCTGAGGACATCTCCATTTCCACATCAGAATCCCGTTTTTAGTGCTTTTGCAATTCTTCTGCTTCAGTTTAAATAGATTGGATCAATTTGCTTAATTTTGGATTAACTTGCTGAGCCTCAATCAGAAATGACTTCTTGAACGTTTCCCTAAGATTATCCAAATCCCCAAAGTAAATTTCAGAAAACAAAATGTGTAATTGTGGTACTAATCTCCAACAATGGACTTTTCTCAGCTATTGTTCAGATCACTGAATTTGGAGACAGAGCTCCTCTAGTGACATCAGGGTTCAAAAAGTGACATAGGACAAAGGATTGGCTGCTTAGGAACCAGCATTAGGGACTGAGTGAGTACTGCTGGGAGAGAAACAGTGTGTGTTCCTGGCTTATTGTTTGTAAATTGGTAAGCAGGAGTGGAGGAGGGGAAGGAAGTGGCCGGGGGTGGGGGGTGGGTATACAAGTGACAAGGGTTAAAAAAGAAATGAGGTCCTGCAGCAGGAATTTAAAGAGTGAGGTAATAGATTAAAGAGGGAGACTATTTACATTGTAATCTCTGGATTACTTCCGGTGCCACTGAATATAGGAATAGGAAGATAGGTCAGATGAACATGTGGCTAAAGGGATGGGTGTGGGAGTGAGGGGTTTAGACTTCTGGATCATTGGGACCGTTTCTGGGGTAGGTGAGACCTGTTCAACCTGCACGGTTTGCACGTGAATACTAAATGCGTCCAATATCCACACTGGCAGGTTTGCTTGTGCTGCTGGTGAGGTTTTAAACTAATTTAGCAGGGTGATGGGGCACAGAGTTGATGTAAAGTCAGGAGCGAGGTCCAATCATCTGCAGAAGGAATACTAGAGAAGTACAGTAGACAGAGAAGATGTGGGCAGGATAAGGCACATGGGAGGACCAGAAAGATAAATTATACCTATTTTAATGCAAAGAGTTTGGCTGGTAAAGTGGATAATCTTACAGTGAGGAACAACATGTGGTAATGATATTGTTGCAATCACTGAGATACGATTGAAAGAAGGACAGGACTGACAGCTCATCATTCCAGGATAAAGAAGTTTCAGACATGCTGGTGGGGGTTGGGGAATATAAAAGAGGTGGGGGCATTGAGTTATTGGAAACCATCACTGCATTAATGAGGGAGGATGTCCAAGAAGGGTCTTCAAATGAGGCCATCTGGGTGAAATTCAGAAATAAACAAGAGGTGATTACTTTGCTGGGGTCATATTACAGGCTTTCCAACAGTCAGAGGGAGATATGTAAGCAAATCGCAGAAAGGTATGAGCAAAATAGGGTTATAGTTGTAGGGGATTTGAACTTTGCTAACATTAACTGGAATTGCCTTAGTGTGAAAGGATTAGAGTGGAATTCTTAAAGTGTATCCAGGAGAGTTTTTTGTGCTAGTATGTAAATGGTCCTACTAGAGATGGTGCAGTGTTAGACCTGGTCCTAGGGAATGAAGATGGTCAAGTGTTTGACTTTTCAGTGGATGAACATTTTGGGGATAGTGACCATAAGTCTAAGATTCCAAGTCATTCTGGAAAGAGATAAAAATAGCTCAGAAGTTACGTGTCTAAATTGGGGCAGGCCAATTACAATATAATTAGACAGATTGCAGAAACATAGACTGGCAGCAAATACTTAATGGTAAATCAACATTTAGAAAGTGAGTCATTAAAAAATAGTATAGTGAGAGTTCAGGGCCAGCAAGTTCCTCTGAGAGTGAAGGACAAACGCAGAAAGTCCAGGAAACCCTGGATGTCAAGGGATATCAGAGTTTCATAAAGAAAAAGAAGGAAACATATGTCAGGTTCAATTAAAAACAGGGTGGGAGGGGGCATTCAGGAGTACGGACAGTGTAGGGAGTGCCTGAGAAAAACATATTAAGTGGCCAAAGAGGGGCCACAACATATCTTTGGCAGATTGGATTAAGAAAGACCCCAAAGCTTTTTAAAAATAATTTTATTAATACGAAGAGGATTACCAGGGAAAGAATGGACTCTATTAGAGACCAAAGGGGCAACCTGTGTGTGGAGCCAGTCAATATGGGTGAGGTGTTAAATAAATATTTCCCATCTGTATTCATCGAAGAGAAAAACATTGTAGCTGGGATTTCATTTGGGGTGGTGAGGTTCTAGAACATGTTAAAATTAATAAGGAAGATGTTATTATCTGGGCATCAATGCGCATAAATCTCAAAGGCCCAATGAGATGCATCCCAGGCTGCAATGGGAGGCAAGGGAGGAGATTGATGGAGCCCTGGTGGAGATACTGAAGACTTCACTCACCACAGGGAAAGTGACAGATGACTGAAGGATAGATAATATTGTTCCTTTGTTGCAGAAGGACAGCAGAGATAGGCCAGGTAATCACAGACAAGTTTGTCTGATGTCAGTGGTAGGGAAATTATTGGAAAAAGCTCTGAAGGACAGGATTAATCAACACTTGGAAAGGCAGGGATTGATCAGGGATAGTTGGCATGGATTTGTAAGGAAAAACTGTCTGACTAATTGAGTTTTTTGAAAAGGTGACTAAATATATTAACTAGGGTAGTGCAGTTGATCTGGTCTTTGACTAGGTCCCACAATGAAGAGTAATCCAAGTTAAGAGTCCATGGGACCCAAGACAAATTGGCAAACTGGATCCAAAATTGGCTCACAAATACAAGGCAAAGAGAGATGGTGGAGGGTGGTTTTTGTGATGGGAAGCCTGTTACCAGCAGTGTGCCATAGGAATCAGTGCTGGCACCATTGCTGTGTGTAAAAGATACAATTAGTAAGTTTGCAGATGACGTGAGAATTGGTGGTATTGTTGATAGTGAGGAGGATGGATTCAGGCTACAATCTGATATTGATCAGCTGGTTAATTGGGCAGAATAATGGCAGATGGAATTTAATCCTGACAAATGTGAGGTGGTGAATTTTAGGAGGTATAATTAGAGAACGTGGAACAGTACAGCACAGGAACGGGCCTTTCAGCCCATGATGTTGTGCCGAATATAATGGCAAATTAAATTAATCCCTTCTGCCTGCCCTAAGTGCATATCCCTGCATTCCTTACACATTCATGTGTTTATCTGAAAGCACTTTAAACCTATCGTATCTGCCTCCAACACCACCCCTGGCAATGAGTTCCAGACTCCTACCACTCGCTGAGTAAAAAACATGCCCCTGGCATCTCCTTTAAACTTTCCCCCTCTAACATAAAATACATGTCCCCTAGTATTAGACATTTCAACTCTGGGAAAAAGATTCTGAACGTCAACCCTATCTATGCATCTCATAATTTTGTAGATTTCTATCAAGTCTCCCCTCAGCCTTTCCGTACAGCTCAAACCTTCTAATCCAGGCAGCATCCCAGTAAACTTCTTCTGCACCCTCTCCAAAGCCTCCATGTCCTTCCTGTAAATTGGTGACCAGAATTGAATGCAGTACTTTAAGTGTGGTCTAACCAAAGTCTTATAAAACTGCAACATGACATCCTGACTCTTGTACTCAATTTCCCCGACCAATAAAAGCAAGCATGCAGTAAACCTTCTTTACTACCCTATCTACCTGCGTGGCTACTTTCAGGGAGCTATGGACTTGAACCCGAGGGATCTCTCTGTACATCAATGCTGCTCAGAGTCCTGCCATTAACTGTGGACTTTTCCTTAACATTTAATCTCCCAATGTGCAGCACCTCACACTTATCTGGATTAAACTCCATCTGCTATTTCTCCACCCATATCTACAACTGATCTATATCCTGTTGTATCCTTTGGCAACTTTCTACATGATCCACAACACCACCAATCTTTGTATCGTTTGCAAAGTTACTAACTGACCCATCTACATTTTCATCCAACAACATACACTGCTCCATCCTCATCTATCACCTTTGTCACCTCCTTGAAAAATTCAATCAAGTTAGTAAGACATGACCTGCCCCACAGAAGGCCTTTGACAAGGTCCTGCACAGCAGGCTAGTCATGAAAGCCATTCTTTTCCAAATGCACGTAAATCCTATCCCTAAGAATTCTCTCCAACAGCTTCCCAACCACCGATATGAGACTCACCCTGTGGTTTCCTGGATTATCCCTTTTTCCCTTATTGAACAGAGAAGCAACATTAGAATCATAGAATCCCTACAGTGTGGAAATAGGCCCTTCAGCCCAACAAGTTCCATACCGACCCTCAGCATCCCACCCAGACCCATCCCCCATAACCCACCTAATCTACACATCCCTGAACACTATGGACAATTTTAGCATGGCCAATCTACCTAGCCTGCACATCTGTGGACTATGGGAGGAAACTGGAGCACCCGGAGGAAACCCATGCAGACATGGGGAGAACGTGCAAACTCCACACAGATAGTCACCCGAGGGTGGAATCGAACCTGGGTTCCTGGCGCTGTGAGGCACCAGTGCTAACAACTGAGCCACCATGTCACTTGCCAGTCCTCCAGGATCTTTCCAGTGGCTAGCGAGGATACAAAGATCTTGGTCAAGGCCCCAGCAATCTCCTCTCTTGCCTCTCTCAATAACCAGGGAAGGATATACACAATGCAAGTACTGAGGAACAAAGGGACCTTGGTGTACAAGTTCATAGTTTCTCGATGGTGTAGAGGGGGTATGGGATGCTTGGCCTCATTAGCTGGGGCATAGAGTGTAGGAGCAAGGAAGTCTTGTCACAATTTTATAATATATTAGTTTAGTCACAGATGAATACTGTGATCATTTCTGGTCGCCACACTATCAGAAGGATGTGATTGCGCTGGAGAGGATGCAGAGGAGATTCACCAGGATGTTGCCTGGAATGGAAAGCCTCAGTTATGAGGAGAGACTAGATAGGCTGGATTTGTTTTCCTTGGAGCAGAGGAGGCTGAGGAGGTATCTGATTGAAGTGGGCAAAATTATGAGAGGCATAGTCAGGGTAGATCATGAGAATCTTTACCCCACGGCAGATGTGTCTCAAACTAGAGGGCATAAGTTTAAGATGAGAAGTAAGTGGTTTAGAGGAAGGTGGCATGGTGGGCTCAGTGGTTAGCACTGCTGCCTCACAGCACCAGGGACCTGGGTTCAATCCCACCCTTGGGTGACTGTCTGTGTGGAGTTTGCACATTCTCCCCGTGTCTACCTGGGTTTCCACTGGGTGCTCTGGTTTCCTTCCACAGTCCAAAGATGTGCAAGTTAGGTGGATTGGCCGTGCTTAAAATTGCCCATAGTTTTCAGGGATGTGCAGGTTAGGTGTGTTAGCCATGGAAAATGCAGGGCAATAGGTATAAGGTAATGGGATGGGTCAGGGTGGAATGCTCTTTGGAGGGTCGGTGTGGACTTGTTGGGCCAAATGGCCTGTTTCCACACTGTAGGGATTCTGCAGAAATTTTGTTTCCGCTCAGATGGTGGCAGAAATATGGAAGGTGCTGCCTAAGAAGATGGTGGAGGCAGGTACTCTTGTGACATTTAAGAAGCATCTGGACAAACACATAAGATACCAAAGCATTGTAGGGCCACGGACCAAGCACAGGTAAATAGGAGTAGTATAGTTTGGCTGGCATAGACATGGTGGGCCGAAGGGCATGTTTCTATGCTGTATGACTCTATCACACTACAGACAAGGGAAACTTTCTTGGAACCTTTACCTGGAACAGCTCTGCCTCCTTGAACTTCCTTGATGCATTCCCATGACTATTGGAAAAGCTAATACTTTTGCTTCAACCAACTCATTTCCCAGGAGTAGGTCAACTCCAACTGCAGGTAAATATTGGGCAACCTGTACAACAGCTCCAACACAGCAGTGAGACAGGAGGCAACAGGAGGTCATAATGAGGCTCAAGATCAGGGAAATGGCAGTGAAAGGGGACACACCAAGAGGAGATAATGAGTGAGGGAATTAGTTATAAAGCTACAGCTTCAGGGTACTCCTGATTATGGAAAAAAAAAGTCAAACAGTAGTATCATAGGAAGGTGGGTTGATTGGTTCATGATTTTGTAAAACGTGTATTTCTTGGACAAAGGGGTTAACCGAGAAACAACAGGAATAAGTGAAAGTCAGGGCCAATATAATAAAAGAAAATAAGTAAGCAAAGTAGGATAACAGAAGTAAAGTTAGTATAAGGGAAATAAGTTTATAGTATTCTTCAAGCATAATTTTTTTTGAAGAAATGGGTGTTACTCAGGGGCTTAAGGGAAGTCGTGGCAGCAGATCTTGCACTCGTGATATACTCCTCCTGTGTTATGTGGCAAATACTGGAAGTTTCAGTTGTCCCAGGTGACCATAGTGCTTCAGGAAGTGTGTCCAGATACAGTTACTGATGAACTGCATTTTGGAGATGGAGCTATGGGTGAATTCATTGTGGAGCATGACCATGAATCACTGGCTTACTTCTGCTGCCATGTGTGGGTGAGCATACAAACAGGAGGTTAGTCCAGATTAATACATGGCTGGGAGGATGGTGCAGGAGGGAGGATTTTAGAATTCTGGGACATGGGGACCATTTCTTGGGGCAGTGGGACTTCTACAAGGCAGTCAGGTTGCACTTGAACTGGAATGGGACCAATATCCTCATGGGGAGGTTTGTAAATGCTGTTGGGGAGGGTTTAAACTAACTTGACAAGGGGGGAGAGCGATGGGATCCAGAGAGAAGGTTTAGCAGGGAAAGATGAATGACCACAATTAGAAGAGACAGCAAGTGGGTCAGGAAATATAAACATTATAGAGCAGTTCAGATTCAAGGGTGTTTGTCAAAGTTGGGTGTAATTTATTTTAATGCTAGGAATCTGATGAAGAAGGCAGATTAGTCGAGGGCACAAATTAAAACATGAGTGTGCGATGTCATTATTGTCATTTAGAGAGGGGCAGGATTGGCAGCTCAATATTCCAGGATACAGAGTCTTCAGGTGAGATAGGGAAGAAGATAAAGAAGAGGAGGTGCTGGAATTTTGATGAAAGAATCTATTACAGCAGTAAGGAAGGATGACATCTGAGAAGGCTCTTCAGATGAAATCACATGGGTAGAACTTAAAAACCAAAAGGGAGTAATCTCATTGCTGTGAGTGTACTATAGGCTACTTCAAGAGCAGATATGTAGGCAGAATTCAGGGAAATATAAAAGTAATAGAGTTGTGACAGCAGGAAATTTCAATTTCTCCATCATTAACTGAGTGGTCATTATGTGAAAGATTTGGAGGGAGTGGATTTCTTTAAATGCATCCAGGACAGCTTTTTAAGGCAATACATAAAGGCCCCACAGTGGAGGGGCAGTCCTCAACTTAATTTTAGATAACGAAGCTGGGCAAGTGGTTGGAGTATCGGTAGGGGAGCATTTTCCAAACATAACTCCATTAGATTCATGATAATTATGGAAAGGGACAAGAATGGGTTTGAAATCAAAGTTCTTAACTGGGGGAAGGCTGGTTTTAATAAGATCAGATATAATTTGGCCAGAGTGGATTGGGAGCAGATACGTTCAGGTAAATCTGTCTCAGAGCAGCTAGATGCATTCAAGAAGGAAATGGGTAGAGTATGGGGCCAACAGGTTCCAATAAGGACAAAGAGTGGGACCATCAAATCCTGTGAACCCTGGATATTAAGAGATACACAGCATTGGATCAATAGAAAAACGGAGGCTTTTGGCAGATACCAAGGGCTCAAAACAGTAGAAACTTTGGGAAGTATAGAATGTGCTAGAGGGAACATAAAAAGGAAACTAGGTGAGTTAAAAGGTGGCATGAAAGGAAAAAAACAAAGTCCTAACTTATTTTGAAAGTACATTAAGGGTAAAAGGATAATGAGGGAAAAAGTATGGCCTATTAAGGATGACAGTGTTAATTTGTGCATTTAGCCAGAGGGTATAGATGTGGTTCTAAACGAATACTTTGTGTCACTAGTAAGAGGGATGATAGAAATCAGGGAGAAGGATTGTAATATAATTAAAGAAATTAGCATAAACTGACAGGAGTGCTCTGGCAGGCTTCAAAGTAGATAAATTTCCATGGCTGAATGAAATGTACCCCAGATTGTTAAATGAGGCAAGGGAGGAAATAACGGAAGTGCTTGCAATTATTTTGAATTCCTCTTTGGCCACAGGAGAGCTGCTGGGGGACAGCCAATGTGGTATTGGTTTTAAAGAATGGAGCAAAGGATAAACCAGGAAACTATAGTCTGGTCAGTGGTGGGGAAATGTGAGGGAGAGAATTAATCTGCATGTGGAGAGGTAGGGATTAATCAAGAACAGTCAACATGGTTTTGTTAAGGGGAGGTCATGTCTGACCAACTTGATTGAAGATTAACTTATTTGAAGAGGTACCCAGGTGTGTAGATGAGGGCAGTACTTTTGATGTAGTTTACTTGGACTTCGGTGAGGTTTTTGATAGGATCCTGTGTGGGCAACTGATAGCAAAGGTAAGAACTCAAACAATCCAAGTAAATTGGAAAATTGAATCCACAATTAACGGAGTGGCAGGAAGCAGAGGGTGATTGTTGAGGGGTATATCTCCGACTGGAAGTCTAAGTCCAGTGGGATCCCACAGGGATCAGTGTAGGGCCCCTTGCTCTTTGTGGTTTATGTAAAGATTTAGACTTGAATGTAGGGTCAGTAAATTTGCAGACAACATAAAAATTGATAGGGTGGTAAACAGGAGGATAGCCTTAGATTACAGGACGATATAGACAGACTAGTCAGATGGTCAGTGGCAAATTGAACTTAATCCAGATTAATGTGTGGTGATGAATTTGGGCAGGATAAACTAGGCAAGGAAATATATGATGAAAGCTGGGAAGCACTGAGGATTAGAAGGACCTTGGTGTGCATATATACCAGTCTCTTGGTAGAAATAAAGTGGTTCAGAAGGCATATGGAATGTTGCTTGGCTGGAGAGTTTTAGTTATGAAGAGAAATTGGATAGACTGAGATTTTTTCCCTTGGTGCAGAAATTATTGATAGGAGACATGATTGAGATATACAAAACTTTGTGAGGCATAGATTGGGTAGACAGGAAGAAACTTTTCCTCTTGATAGAGGGATCAATGTCCAGGGGGCATAGTGTAAAGGTAAGAGGCAGGAGATGTAGAGGGGATGTGAGGAAAGATGTTTTCACCTTGAGGGTGGCGGGAATCTGGAACTTACTGCCTGTCATGGTCAGACAGGCAGAAACCCTCATTACATTTAAGAAGAATTTAGGTACTTTTGACGCCAAGGTGTACAAGGCGATAGGGAAATGCAGGGAAAATGAGATTACAATAGTTAGGTGATTGTTTTGGACTGGTGCAGACTGACTTGAATAATCCAAACATTAGTTCGCACTCCAGGTGCACATGATACAAAGTTGTATAGTCCCAGCCAATACTGTTCACTGAAACCCTGGCGTTCAAAGTGCTCTTTGGTGGAAACGTTTCACAAAGTTGACACAGTTGGAGTAAGAAGGAGACACCTACTCTCCTGCTCACTGAACTCCCTCACTCACTAAGTGTTTATGTTTATAGATGTGTCGAAGCAAAAGCAGCTCTAGGAATCTACAGATAGCAAGGTGTAGAGCTGGATGAACACAGCAGGCCAAGCAGCATCAGAGGAGCAGGAAAGCTGACGTTTCGGGTCTGGAACCTTCTTCAGAAATGGGGGAGGGGAAGGGGATTCTGAAATAAATAGAGAGAGAGGGGGAGGTGGATGGAAGATGGATAAAGGAGAAGATAGGTAGAGAGGAGACAGACAGGTCAAAGAGGCGGGGATGGAGCCAGTAAAGGTGAGTCTAGGTGGGGAGTTAGGGTGGGGGTTGGTCAGTCCAGGGAAAACGGACAGGCCAAGGAAGCGGGGATGAGGCTGGTAGGTAGGAGGTGGGGGTGGGGGTTGAGGTGGGAGGAGTGGATAGGCGGGAGAAAAGACAGACAGGTTAGGGAGGCGAGGTCGAGCTGGGCTGGTTTTGGGATGCGGTTGGGGGAGGGGAGATTTTGAAGCTTGTGAAGTCCACATTGATACCATTGGGCTGCAGGGTTCCCAAGTGGAATATGAGTCGCTGTTCCTGCAACCTTCGGGTAGCATCGTTGTGGCACAGGAGGAGGCCCAGGATGGACATGTCATCCAAGGAGTGGGAGGGGGAGTTGAAGTGGTTCACGACTGGGAGGTGCAGTTGTTTGTTGCGAACTGAGCGTAGGTGTTCCACAAAGCGGTCTCCAAGCCTCTGCTTTGTTTCCCCGATGTAGAGGAGGCCACATCGGGAACAGCGGATGCAGTTTACCACATTAGCAGATGTGCAGGTGAACATCTGTTTGATGAGGGAGGTTTTCTTGGGGCTTGGGTTGGGGGTGAGGGGGGAGGTGTAGGGGCAGGTGTAGCACTTCCTGCGGTTGCAGGGGAAAGTGGCAGGGGTGGTGGGGCTGGAGGGGAGTGTGGAGCGGACAAGGGAGTCACGGAGAGAGTGGTCCCTCCGGAAAGCAGATAAGGGTGGGGAGGGAAAAATGTCTTTGGTAGTGGGGTCAAATTGCAGGTGGCAGAAGTGTTGGAGGATGATGCGTTGGATCCGGAGGTTGGTGGGGTGGTACGTGAGGACGAGGGGGATTTTTTTTTGTTGTTATTGCAGGGAGGGGGTGTGAGGGATGAGTTGCGGGAAACGCGAGAGATGTGTTCGAGGGCATTTTCGACCACCCTGGAGGGGAAGTTGCGGTCCTTGAGAAACAAGGACATCTGGGATGTCTGGGAGTGGAATGCCTCATCTCGGGAGCAGATGTGGTGGAGGAATTGGGAATGGGGATTGCATTTTTGCAGGAAGGTAGGTGAGAGGAGGTGTATTCTAGGTAGCTGTGGGAGTCGGTAGGCTTGAAATAGATTTTGGTTTCCAGGTGGTTGCCAGAGATGGAAACAGAGAGGTCCCGGAAGGAGAGAGAGGTATAGGAGATGGTCCAGGTGAACTTAAGGTTGGGGTGGAAGGTGTTAGTGAAGTGGATGAACTGTTCGAGCTCCTTGTGGGAGCACGAAGCGGCAGTGTTTAAATTCGATTTGCAGACGACAAATTCGTGCAGATACTAACCAACTGTTTTCATGATCTTGGTTGTAGAATAAATATTAACCAGGATGTTATTGGCGCTTTCTGGAAAGATAACAAGAGTTTTGTTTTACATTTAATTAGTGGGGTCATCAGGAGCTCTGAGTCCAGCGATGCACAGGGGTACAGGCTTAGTCTGTACTCGTCTCCAGAGTGAGAGCTGAACTCACAAACTTCAGAATCTGAGGGAGATGTGCTGTCACGGACCATTGGCTTCGATTTGGCTTCTTGGTGACTTTGCTGTGATTTGTAGTTTCTGTCGTTGCTTGTGATGGACTTAACAAGCGGCAAGCTTAAGGGTGTTGGAGCCTAAAATTGGCAAAAGAAGCAAAGGCAATTTTGACAAAACCCTATTCAGCGAATGGTGCGGGTCTCGAGTTCAAGCAGGTTCAAGTGAACCATTGTGAAGTTGCCTGAAAAGGAAGAATGCGCAGGGGTAAGCAGGAGAAAACTGGGGAATGACCGATGGGCCGAATGGCATCCTTCCGCGGTGAGAATCCTGTGCCGGGCGAGTTGGAGATGAAATGGGGTATGTTCAACAAGTGACGTTAAAGAGGGCGGGAAGCAAAAGCTGGGGAATTGGCAGCGAGTGGCTCAGTCTCTGCTTTAAAGCAAGCAGTGTCCTGCTCACACTGCGCTCTTGCTGTTTGTGCTGGCGGCCCGCTGAAGTGATGGGGTTCACAGGGTCTACTTACGACTAGATTGTGTCGGCGAGGAGAGTCAGTCTGCTGGGAATAAGCATCTCCGCCCGCATTGAGGAAGTCGGTCTAAGTGTTTTTGCTTATTCCCCCTTAGCTGAGGAGTGGATGTTGGGGGTGCTGTGTTCAATATGATTCCATGGCTGTTCCTGTTAAATATCCTTTCCAGTCAGACTTTAGGTAGGTTTGTTTTGTAAATAGAAATGGTTTTCTTGTGAGGTTCGCAAAGAAGGAGCAGATGGCAGTAACTTTTCCAGGTCAGAGGTTTTAAAGATCAGAGGTAAGTGGGGAATAGAACCTCTCTTCTGGTGCACTTTCCTTCATTTGGTCAATGCAAGTGTTTACCTAATGGCCTCAAATTGAGATGAGTGAGCAGATTCTTATCCTGGGAATCAGAGGTCCAGCTGGGTAAGGAAGAGAGGCACCTTTGTTTCAGTTGGGGGTTGGGGTGAGAGTGTGCATTTTCTGGAAATGTTCCATGTCCCCTATCATCTGGTCACCCAGAAAATTTGCCGGAATAGAATCCATTCCAGTTATTGGTTTGTTGCAGAAGCCCATCTCCCAAATTCTCTAGATGGCCTGATTAGCTATGCTCAAGGAAATGTAACCCTGCATATCCCACTCAACTAAACATTGATGTCAGGTGTTGCTGAGGAAGCACCTTCACCCAGTCAGAGAATCTGGGGGCCATAACCAGCTCCAGATATGAAATACAAGATGTAGGCTGTCACTTCAATGCCGTGCTGAAGAAGTGCTGCATTTTTGGGTATACTTTCTATTAAATTGAGGGTCTGTCTGCCCTCTCAGATGAGTAAGACAAATCCAATGATATTTAATGAAAATCCAGGAGTCCACCTGTAGTAACCTGGTCAATAATTATTTCTCATTTAGCATCACTAAAAATCAATAATCTGATCATCATCAGGCTACTGTTAGTTGGAGCTTGCTGTGCGTAAATTGTCTGCTGAATTTCCTAAAGTAACACAGATACCATAGGGGAGAGGTCAGCATACAGGCACTGTCACTGGCTTAATTATTCCAAGATCAAGGTGAATTCTCTGGAAACATGGATTCAAATCCACCACAGCAGAAGGTTCAATTTAAATTTGGTTATTAAACATCAGTAATCGAAAGCTCACCTCAGTAGTGGCAAGCACAAAACCATCATGGACTAGTGTAAAAATCCACCCATCACCTTTAAGGAGGGAAAAGTGCTCTCCTTATCCAGCCTAGTCTCAATGTGACTGTAGACCCACAGCAATATGGTTGAATCTTACTGCCCTCTGAAATGACTCTAGAAAGCCACTCAGTGCAAGGGCAATTAGGGATGGGCAATCTTACTCGTGATGCCTACGTCCCATGAAAGAATAAAGTCTAAAACAGACTGCAGTTCTAAGAATATATCATTTTGTGTCCATACATCCTGAGATCAAAAGCTCTCTAAATATTTAAGATTTCAAGGACAATGTTGATTCAAACAGAATAAAGAGCAAAGAATTGATAGCAAGACTGGGTATATTTTATAAATGTTAAACAGTGACTAGAGAATTGGGATTAAATTTGTTGAGACATATATGCACAGATTGGTGGTTACAGAAGATTTTAAGTATCCAGGAACAGTGTGTGATTGGGAGAGTTTTGTGGTAAGAAAGTAGAGTTAGCAAACAGAACTGAGATGAGTATTCGATGTTTAAACAACATACTGAGGTCATGAACAAAATATATTCTGGTGAGAAAAATAGTGCATTCATTGAGTTAATTGAAGGCAATGATTTTTTGTTACTAAGTGCCGTAATTTTTAACTTTTCAAAATTAAACAGATTTTTAAAATATTGTCAGAATAGAAAATAATATGTACAGTTAGGGACAAAGGGAATTGATAAATTCTTGTGAATGGCAGAGCAGACTTGATGGGCTGAATGGTCTTATTTGGCTCCTATGTCATATGGCCTTTGAACCATGGAATGATAAGGCACAAGAGCAGGTACTTCAGCCCATCTGCCTGTGTTGACTCTTTGACTAGTCTATTCAATTCAACCCCTACCCTTTTTATTACATAAAGTCCTGCAAATATTTCACCTTTAGCTATTTATACAATTCTGTTTTGAAAATTATCACAGAATCCATTTCCAGCATCCTTTCAGGTAGCATATTTCAGATGTCAAATAATTTGCCGTTTAAAAGCATTTCTGCTCAGGTTGGCTGTTCCTCTTATCTAATGCTTTAAATCTGGGTCCTCTGGTTAACTTCCCTTTTGCCATTAGAACGAGCCCAGTCTCCCTGTTACCTCAACATTTCTGAGGCCCTGCATTTCCCGGGACTTCTGTAAATCTGTAAAGTCTTGACAACTTTCTGAAAGAGTGGTGTCCAGAGCTAGACACAGTGATTTAGCTGGGGTCAAGTCAGTGTTATACAAATATTCGGCATACCTTTGTACAGTCTTCCTCTATTCAAAACCCTAGGATAACACTACCTTATTAACAGTTAATTATTCCTCTAACTTCAACAAGTTGTGTATTCATCTCCTGAGATTTTTCTTGCAGACTCTTTAGTTTATGTTGCTTCTTTTCATAGTCGATTAACACATTTTTAATGTTTCCAGAATAAGGTAGCAACAGAACTGGGCTGTTTACTGCACAGCAACAGCCACTGGTCAGACTTGATACAAGTTCCTGTTTCAGTGCAGAAGACACATGGTGTTAGGTGCAAATCAACCACTATGTTCTATTGAGCACATATCTGAAGACATTTTAGGGAAGTACAGTACATGGGGGAGAAAGAATCAAAGGTGATTGTTTAAGGTGTTCGATGAAATAAGGCAGAAAGATGCTCATGTGGAACAAAACACTCCACAGAAAAGATGAACAGAAAATGCTGAAAGTAATCAGCAATTCAGGCAGCAACTGTGGAGAGAGAAATAGAACTCGCATTTCAGTGACGATCTTCTTTTATCGTAACTAATTCTGAAGTGATTTTAATTTGATTGTAATGAAAGGTTACAACCTGAAACGTTAATGTTTTGTCAGATAATGTAATAAACTAAAACAGAAATTGCTGGAAAAGCTCAGCAGATCTGGCAGTGTCTGTGGAGAGAAATCAGAGTTAATGTTTCGGATTGCGTGACCCTTCCTCAGACTGATGGTAGCTAGGAAAATGTTGGTTTATATGCAGAAGATAGGGGGGGGGGGGGGGGTGTCAGGAGTAAATGATAGGCGGGATAGAGCCCAAAGAGAGAGAAGAACAGTTGGACAGACAAAGGATTGGATAACAATCTGGCTAGGAGGGCAAATGGAGACAGTTAGTGGCAAACAATGGGTTGTATTTAATAACAGACTATGTGATAACAAGGCCTGGTGTGTGAGGGTTGGGATAAGGACATGGGAGCATTCAAACCCAAAAATTGTTGAACTCGATGTTGAGTCCAGAAGGCTGCAGGGTCCCCAAGTGGAAAATGAGGTGCCGTTCTTCCAGCTTGTGCTGAGCTTTGCTGGAACACTGCAGCAAGCCAGAGACAGAGATGGTAGCCAGGGAACAGAGTAGTGTGTTGAAGTGGCAAGGAACTGGAAGCTCAGGGTATTCTTTGCAGAGAGAACGCGAGTATTCTGTGAAGTGGTTACCCAGTCAACGCTTTGTTTCCTCAAAGTAGAGGAGCCAATGTAGAAGATAATTTAATAAAGGTGTTCAAAATCCTAAGGGATAGAATGCATAGCAACAATTCATTTCCATTCACCAGAGAGGCTCAAAAACAGAAAGATGCAGCTTAGAGTAATGGAAAAAACAATTAAAGAAGAGGTGGGAACTTTTGTTCTGCTGTGTGCTGTTTTAATTTGCAATGTTCTTATTAAACAGGCTGTATAACCAGCTTCAATGGAATGACAGTACAAAGCCTTGAAAGCAAAAGAGTAGAGGTCATGGAGAACTCTTTTTGAGAGTTGACACAGACACGAAGGGGCGAAGGGGCGAATGGCCTCCTTCCATGTTGTGTGACTCTTGTGAATTATGGCATCTATTTAATTAAAGGACAGACGTAGTTCTCTTATTCGAGATGCAAGTGTGGGGTTCTTAGCCACAGCTGTGTTTGCAAGTTGAAACCTTTCCTGGCCAAAACATGAGCATTGGAGATGCAGTCCTGCATTGGTTGCTACAGTGATGGAGATCTCATGAATAGTGAGAATTTCTTTTCTCCTACGAAAGGGGAAGGGTGGAGGGTAGAATGGCAAAGTGACAGGCGGTTGCCAAGAGAGTTGAATGCAGTACAGAAAGGAATCCATCTCTCAGAACCTCATCATTGGCTGACATTTACTCCATTGTGTGAGATATTGTTGCAGCAGTGGGAAAAGAGTCTGTGGATCATCAACCAAATAATACAATTCAGAAATAGCTCTCTTTTTACAAGACTCTTGCCTGCTTTTGTTGTTGAGTGTATCTGAGTTGTATGTGCATTATAGTTTAATGAGTTTAACCCTATCAGTGCTGAGGCATCGCAGCTCCTGCTCACTTTATTTATGCTATTGACAAAACATATTTTCCTTTTGTTCTTTACATCACCTTCAGCATATATTCGTACAGTAACTGACTACATTTTATGATTGAACAATAACTGGAGTCCTGTGCAGTTGGGACACAGCAATGCTATTGATGAGTGGGGTACAGACCACAAAATCAAAGAATTGTTATTGTGCAGAAGGAAAGTATTTGGCCATCATGCTTACACCAGTTGTCTATGAGCTAGTGCTAATCTCCTTACTTTTCCCCATAGTCCTGCACACCATTTCTATCCAAAGTTTTATTCAATGTTCTCTTGAATGCATCAATTGAACTTGTTTCCACCACACTTCCAGGCAGTGCATTCCATACGTTAACCACTTACTGAGCAAAAAGGTTTTTTTCTCACATCACCCTTGCTTGGTTTGTTCATCACTTTAAATCGATGCCCTCTCGATCTTGTTCCTTTTACAAGCCGGAACAACTTCTCCCTCACTAAGCTATCCAGCCCAAGTATGAATTTGAATATCTCTATTACATCTCTGCTCAGCCTCCTTCTGTCCAAGGAGAACAGCACCTTGGGGTGGCGTGGTGCCTCACAGTGCCAGGGACCGGGTTTGATTCCAGTCTTGGGCAACTGTCTGTTTTGAATTTGCGCATTCTCCCCATATCTGTGTGGGTTTCCTTCGGGTGCACCAGTTTCCTCCCACAGCCCAAAGATGTGTAGGTTAAGTGGATTGGCATGCTAAATTGCCCATCGTATCCAGGGGTGTGTAGGCGAGGTGGATTAGCCATGGGAAATGCAGGGTTACGGGGATAGGGTAGAGGATGGGTCTGGGTGGGATGCTGTTCAGACGGTCAGTGTGGACCTGAAGGACTGGATTCTATGATTCCCAACTTTTTCAATCTATCCCCCTGAATGGAAGTTTCTCATTCCCATGAGCAATTCTAGTCTCCCTGCTATAGGATGGATGTTGAGAAACTTGAAAGGATTCAGAAAAGATTTACAATGATGTTACCAGGGTTGGAGGGTTGAACTGTAGGGAGAGGCTGAATACACTGGGGCTATTTTCCCTGGAGCGTTGGAGGCTGAGGGGTGACCTTATAGAGGTTGATAAAATCAAGAGCAGTATGGATAGTGTAAATAGACAAGGTCTTTTCCCTGGGGTAGGGGAGTCCAAAACTAGAGGGCATAGGTTTAAGATGAGAGGGGAAAGATATAAAAGGGACCTGGGAGCAACATTTTCATGCGTGTATGAAATGACCGGCCAGAGGAAGTGGTGTAGGCTGATAGAATTAAAATATTTAAAAGGCATCTGGATGGGTATGATAATAGGAAGGGTTTAGAGGAACTGGGGCCAAATGCTGGCAAATGGGACTAGACACATTTAGGATATCTGGTCAGCATGGACAAGAAGGGTCTGTCTGCAAGCTGTACATCTCTATGACTCTGACTCTACTCAGCACTCTTAATATTAAAGTCAAGAACACTGTATGCTTTGTTAACTGCTCTCACGACCCATCCTGCCAAATTCAATGATCAGCATATATAGACCGTGGTGCCTCGGCTCAGGCATCCTTTTAGAATTGGACTTATAGGTGTATTTATTACAGTAATCAAAATATGTTGCCCTTACACTGACAGCAAGCCGTATGTGCTCTGGCCCTACACACAAGGGAGCGTGCTGCCAGTGAGATATGGGATTCTGCTTCCAGTGAGAAAATGGGGTGTGCTGCCAGTAAGACAAGGGGACATGCTGCCAGTGAGATGCGGGAGCACACTGCCAGTGAGATACGGGAGCGTGCTGCCACTGAGGTACGGGATCCTGCTGCCAGTGAGACACGGGGGCGTGCTGCCAGATGAGAAAAGGGGGCATGTTGCCAGTGAGATACTGGCAGCAGGCTTCCGTAAGACACAGGGGCATGCTGCCAGTGAGACATGGGAACGTGCTGCAAGTGAGAAAAGGGGGTGTGCTGCAAGTGAGAAAAGGGGGTGTGCTGCAAGTGAGAAAAGGGTGAATGCTGCCAGTGAGAAAAGGGTGAATGCTGCCAGTGAGATATGGGGGCGTGCTGCCAGTAAGATATGGGAGCGTGCTGCCAGTGAGAAAAGTGTGCGTGCTGCCAATGAGATACGGGAGCGTGCTGCCAGTAAGAAAAGGGGGTGTGCTGCTGGTGAGAAAAGAGGGCGTGCTGCCCATGAGGTACGGGGATGTGTGGCCAGTGAGTTACGGGGTGGGTGGTGAGGTGGGGGGTGGGGGGGTGGTACATGCTGCCAGTGAGATATGGGATTCTGCTTCCAGTGAGAAAATGGGGTGTGCTGCCAGTGAGATACAGGAGCCTGCTGCCAGATGAGAAAATGGGCGTGCTGCCAGTGAGACACGGTGGCGTGCTGCTAGTAAGACAGGGGGGCGTGCTGCCAGTGAGATGCGGGAGTCTGCTGCCACTGAGATACGGAGTCTGCTGCCAGTGAGGTACGGGAGTGTGCTGCCAGTGAGGTACGAGGGCATGCTGCCAGTGAGACATGGGGGCGTGCTGCCAGTGAGATACGGGAGCCTGCTGCCAGTGAGACATGGGGGCGTGCTGCCAGTAAGACACGGGGGATTGCTGCCATTGAGAAAAGTGGGCGTGGTGCCAGTGAGATACGGAGGCATTCTGCCAGTGAGATAAGGGGGCGTGCTGCCAGTGAGATACGGGATCGTGCTGCCAGTGCGCTACGGGAACATGCTGCCAGTGAGAAAAGGGGGCGTGCTGCCAGTGAGAAAAGGGTGCATACTGCCAGTGAGATACAAGGGTGCGCTGCCAGTGAAGTACAGGGGCGTGCTGCCAGTGAGGAAAGGGTGCGTACTGCCAGTGAGATACAAGGGTGTGCTGCCAGTGAGCAAAGGGGACGTGCTGCCAGTGAGAAAAGGGGCATGCTTCCAGTGAGATTCGGGGACGTGATGCCAGTGCGAAAAAGCGGAATGCTGCCAGGGAGATATGGGTGGCGTTCTGCCAGTGAGACACGGGGTCGTGCTACCAGGGAGAAAAGGAGGTATTCTGCCAGTGAGATAAGGGGGCGTGCTTCCAGTGAAAAAAGTGGGCATGCTGCCAGTGAAATACGGGATCCTGCTGCCAGTGAGACACAGGGGCATGCTGCAAGGGAGATATGGGGCGTGCTGCCAGTAAGACACGGGGATGTGCTGCCCGTGAGATGCAGGAGCTTGCTGCCAGTGAGAAAGGGGGGCATGGTGCCAGTTAGAAAAGGGGTCGTGCTGCCAGTGAGATATGGAAGCGTGATGCCAGTGAGATATGGAAGCGTGCTGCCGGTGAGAAAAAGGGGCATGCTGCCCGTGAGGTACGGGGGCGTGCAGCCAGTGAGGTACGGTGGGGGGGGTTCTGCTGCCAGTGAGGTACCGGGGCGTGATGCCAGTGAGATATGGGATTCTGCTTCCAGTGAGAAAATGGGGCGTGCTGCCAGTGAGACACGGGGGCGTGCTGCCAGTGAGACACGGGTTTGTGTTGCCAGTGAAATACGGCGGCCTGCTGCCAGTGAGATATGGTGGCCTGCTGCCAGTGAGAAAAGGGGGCGTGCTGCCAGTGAGATACGGGGGCGTGCTGCCAGTGAGATACGGGGGCGTGCTGCCAGTGAGATACGGGGGCGTGCTGCCAGTGAGA
>NC_063354.1:46923712-46996010 GCF_021869965.1 Rhincodon typus | reverse complement strand
CAAAAGGGGGCGTGCTGCCAGTGAGAAATGGGGGCATGCTGCCAGTGTGATACGGGAGCGTGCTGCCAGTGAGGTACAGGGTTGTGTTGCCAGTGAGAAATGGGGGCATGCTGCCAGGGATACACAGGGGCATGCTGCCAGTGAGACATGGGGGCAAGCTGCAAGTGAGACAAGGGGACGTGCTGCCGCTGCAAAAAGGGGGCGTGCTGCCAGTGAAATACTAGAGCATGCTGCCAGATGAGAAAAGGGGCATGCTGCCAGTGAGATATGGGAGCCTGCTGCCAATGAGACATGGGGGTATGCTGCCAGGGAGATACGGGGCGTGCTGCCAGTGAGAAAGTGGGGCATGCTGCCAGTGAGAAAATGGGGTGTGCTGCCAGTGAGATACTGGGGCATGCTGCCAGTGAGGTATGGGGGCATGCAGTTAAGAGTCAACCACATCACTGTGATAGTCACATGTAGGCCATACCAGGTAAGGGTGGCAGATTCCTTCCCTAAAGAACATTAGTGAACCAGATGGATTTTTCTGACATTTGACAATAGATTCACAGTCATCATGGATTCCTAATTCCAGATAATTATTGAATTCAAATTCCACCACGTGCCGTGGCAGGATTCGAACCCAGGTCCCCAGAACGTTGTCTGGGTCTCTGGATTAACAGTCCAGCGATAATACCACCAGGCCATTGCCTCCCCTATATGCTCCATCTTTACTCTTTTTTTCTCTAGGTGTATCCACCAGTTGTCCACAAAATGCTCACCTCAATCGACAAAATCATCATTGTTATTGGATAAGTGAAGACCAGAGGTCATGGCACGATGCCCGTCAGGCTTGCCAACAAGAGCCCAGTGCCGACTTGGCTATTATTAACAGTGTGGATGTTCTGGATTTTGTCCAGCAGCATTTTTCAGCGTGAGTTCAATGGTTTTTATTTAATTTAAACAAAGTCTCTTTTTCACCTCCTCCAGAAATCCTTGCCCTGTGCTGTTTAATTTTGGGTATGTCAGCTATAGATTGGATTCAGGCATTCCCCACTTTCAGTGCTATCCCATTCCACACTGCCAGTGATATCCCATTCCCCACGGTCAGAGCTGCCCCATTCCCCACTGTCAGTGCTGCCCCATTCCCCACTGTCAGAACTGCCCCATTCCCCACTGCCAGTGCTATCCCACTCCCCACTGCCAGTGCTGCCCCATTCCCCACTGTCAGTGCTGCCCCATTCCCCACTGTCAGTGCTGCCCCACTCCCCACTGTCAGTGCTGCCCCACTCCCCACTGTCAGAGCTGCCCCATTCCCCACTGTCAGAGTTGCCCCATTCCCCACTGTCAGAGCTGCCCCATTCCCCACTGTCAGAGCTGCCCCATTCCCCACTGTCAGTGCTGCCCCATTCCACACTGTCAGCAGTGTCCCACTCTCCAATGCCACTGCTATCCTATTCCCCACTGACAATGCCGCCCCATTCCCCACTGCCAGTACTGCTCCATTTCCCATTGTCACTACTATCCAAATCACCATTGTCACTGCTATCCCATTCCTCTGCCTCTTTTGGCACATTCATCACCATTACCGTTGTCCCATTCCCAACTGTCAATGCTACCGCAATCCCCACTGTCACTGTTGCCCAATTCCTCACTGCCCCAGTGACAATGGTTGGGGTACCAACCACCCTCGCCAAGGCTGCAGTCTGTATTCATTTCCAGGTGAGGGTAGCACATACCGCATGCTGCTTCACTATGAAGGGTAAACAATGGTGAGGCCACCGGGGCCGCTGTTGACACAGGCACTGCAAACACCAACAAACCCACACCTTCCATACAACCCCCATCTCCGCAACTCGGCGCTAATTCACCACTCCACCCAAGGACTAACCCCTTTTCAAAGAATAAAAGCCCCTTTCACAACATTGCCACCCGGCCCCCAGGTCCTCAGGCAGCACCGTCTCCCAAACCACAGGCTCTCAGTTAGTACCTTAAGGTGGATACCCCAGTCAGTAGGTCCCATAAAGCAGCAGGAGAGCCTCCAGACCCCAGTCACACTGATGAAAGGCCCCAGACCCCACAAAGCAGTAGGAGAGGCTCCATGTACTAGGCCCCAATCAACAGCAGTAGAATAAACCTTCCTCTGGAGATAGCAAGAACTGTGGATGCTGGAGTCAGAGACAACACAGTGTGGAGCTAGAGGAACGCAGCAGGTCAAGCAGCATCAGAGGAGCAGGAAAGTTGACGTTTCTAAAGAAGGGTCCTGACCTAAAACGTCAACTTTCCTGCTTCTCTGATGCTCCATAAACCTTCCTCTACTTTTTTAATCTGGAAATAAATCTCCCTCCATACTGTCCCTACCAAACTCTCCCAGGACAGGAACAGCACTAGGTTGGATACAGGTTAAAGCCGTCTTTCACTGTCCATATCAAACACTTCCAGGGCAGTTTTATCACAAGATTAGATACAGAGTTAGGCTGCCTCTACTCTTTTAACCTGAAAGTAAAACTACCGCTGTTCATTTAACTTGAAAGTATAATTGCCTTTACTCTTTTAAATACAAAGCAAAACCATCTCTACATTGTCCCCATCAAACACTCTCAGGACAGGGACAATGTGGGGTTAGATACCCAAGTTTCCTCTTTTAAACTGAAAGTAAAGCGCTTCCGACTCTTTAAAACTGAAAGTCAATGTACCTTTATTGTGTAAAATGGAAAGTAAATGCCTCTCCACACATCGAGAGCTTCCAATGATGGTCCCAGTTCTGATCCTGAATAGAATTGTGTTTCTCTTGTAGTTAATTGTGATGATAAATGAAGTTGCTGTCAGGTTGTACAGAGTTCAGTTTGATTTTTATGCCATAGGATCAGCACGGCCTGGATTGGACTGATCCAGAGCAGTGCCTCAGGACCTGGGATATACCACTGGGTGGACGGGACTCCTGTTGATACCCACCTGCACTGGGCAACCTCCAAGGTACAGAGTGGTGACTGTGTTCAACTGCAGCTGAACAAGGAAGGCACTTGGCATGGGATATCCTGCCACAGCAAACAGCACTTCATCTGTGAAAAACCCCATGATGGTGAGGATTCAGGGCAGTTTCTTTACAGTGTGGTACATCTCTCTTTGTTGTTTTTTCCTTCCAAGCTTGGACGTGTTCTCCTCTCTCACCCCTCTATCCCTCCATCTCTCTCCCTTCCCTCTCATCATCTTTCTGGCCGTCTCTTCCCCACATCATTCCCTGTTTTGTCCCAATGTCCACTTCTCTCCTCTCTACTTCAGTCTGGCCCCTCTCTCCGGCCTCTCACCACCGCACCCCCTCACCCCGCCCGCCGCCACCGCCATTCTCACCCCTGTCTTCCTTTCATCCTTTTTTAACTTTTCCGCCCTATCTGTTGCTCACCTCTCTTCCTTGCTCCCACGCTCTCTCCCTAACCTTTCCCCTCCCATGGTCTATCCCCACACTCTGTCTCTTTCCCCATCTCAATCCATCCTTGCTCCCGCCTTTCTGTCTCTCTCAACATGTTTTTTTTACCTCCCCCCATACCCCTCTATCTATTCTTACTGGCCTTTAGCTCAGTACTGTTCCAGAGCCTGCATTACGGTCGGGATCTCAGGTGACTGAGAAGCAACTTCATCTTTCACAGTTGTCCATGGAGTTAATTTGATTCCTGGGATGTAATGACTGAAATTCTTTCCTTCTTTTCTCTGTAGTCCGGCTGCAGGATATCAATTACTTCCTGACTGGAACACCAACCTTCAAGAAGGTTGACCTGGTGAAGAATGTCACTGTGATGACTGAGGCCTCCCTCCGAGGTGTAACAACAGTTGAGGTACAATAAAACATGATTCTGGCTGTTTGATGGCGGGTTCAATGATTTAGGCCCAGTAACAATTTAGGAATGGCGATGTATTACTAAATCATGATGGTGTGCGTTGCAGGGAAGCTTGATGATTATACCATAACCACTTTCTACACATTTCCCAATTCACTCCATTATTCCAGGATGTTCTGTTTTGTATGGGATTAAGATTCCATGGGTACTGGAGGCATTTTGACACCTATGCTAAGGAGGAACTGTCCCAACTAGTAGAACTGGCATCTTTCAAACCCACAACCACTTCCATCTAGAAGGACAAGGGCAGCATACTTGGGAACATCATCACCTGCAAATTCTTTCCCAAGCCACTCACCATCCTGAACCGGAAGTATATCGCTGTTGCTTCACTGTTGCTGGGTCAAAATCCTGGAATTCTCTCCCTAAGGGCATTGTGGGTCAGCCCACAGTCTATGGACTGCAACGGTTCAAGAAGGCAGCTCACCACCACCTTCACAAGGACAGCTCGGGACAGGCAATAAAATGCTGGCCAGCCTTTAACTACAATGTCCTCATTAATCACTCCCAGGACAATGAGCACAGGGTTAGGGTAAAGCTTCTTCTACTGTTTTAAACTGAGAGTAAATCTTTCTCTACACTGTCACCATTAAGCACTTTCAGGACAGGCTCAGCACAGGGTTAGATACAGACTAAAGCTCTCTGTACTCTTTTAAACAAAAAGTAAAGCACTCTGTACTCTAAAATTGAAAGTAAAGCTCTCTCAATTCTTTTTTTTCTGAAGAAGGGCCACTGGACCTGAAACATTAACTCGGATTTTTCTCCACAGATGCTGAGATTTTCCAGCACTTTCTGTTTTTGTTCTTCCAACCTGTCTCCATCAAAAACTCCCAGAACAGGTACTGGGTGGGTTTAGATACAGGTTCTACACTCTTCCCCATCAAACACTCCCAGAGTGGGTGCAGCATGAACATAGAACATAGAACAGAGAACAGAGAACAGTACAGCACAGTACAGGCCCTTCGGCCCACGATGTTGTGCCGAACTTTTACCCTAATCCTAAGGTCTATCTAACCTCCACCCCGACCTTATACTAACATCCATATGCTTATCTAATAGCCGCTTAAATGCCCCTAATGAGGCCAACTCCACTACCCTGTCCGGCAATGCATTCCACGCCCCTACCACTCTGAGTAAAGAACCTACCTCTGACGTCTCCCCTATATCTACCTCCACTCACTTTAAAACTATGCCCCCTTGTAATAGCTACCTCCACCCTAGGAAAAAGTCTCTGGCTGTCTACTCTATCTATACCTCTGATCATTTTGTACACCTCTATCAAGTCACCTCTCATCCTTCGTCGTTTTAAAGAGAAAAGCCCTAGCTCTCTCAACCTTTCCTCGTAAGATCTTCCCTCCATTCCAGGCAACATCCTGGTAAATCTCCTCTGCACCTTTTCCAACGCCTCCACATCTTTCATCTAATGAGGCGACCAGAACTGGGCACAGTACTCCAGATGTGGCCGAACCAGGCTTTTGTATAGCTGGAGCATAACTTCACGGCTCGTGAACTCAATCCCTCTATTAATGAAAGCTAACACTCCATACGCCTTCCTAACAACTCTATCCACCTGGGTGGCAGCTTTCAGGGAACCGTGAACATGAATCCCAAGATCCCTCTGCTCTTCCACACCGCCAAGAATCTTTCCATTAACCCTGTATCCTGCTTTCAAGTTTGTCCTTCCAAAATGAATCACCTCGCACTTTTCAAGGTTAAACTTCATCTGCCACTTCTCAGCCCAGCTCTGCGTCCCATCAATGTCCCTTTGTAACCTAGAACAGCCCTCCGCACTGTCCACAGTGCGACCTACCTTCGTATCGTCCGCGAACTTACTAATCCACCCTTCCACTCCTTCATCCAAATCATTTACAAAAGTCACAAATAGAAGAGGACCCAGGACAGATCCTTGTGGTACACCACTCGTAACTGAGCACCATGTTGAATATTTTCTGTCCACTACCACCCTTTGTTTTCTAAGGGTCAGCCAATTCTGAATCCAATCTGCCACATTCCCCCCTATCCCATGCCTCCTTACCGTCTGCATGAGCCTACCATGGGGAACCTTATCAAACGCCTTACTTAAATCCATGTATACCACATCCACTGCTCTACCTTCATCCACGTGTTTGGTCACCTCTTCAAAGAATTCAATAACGTTTGTGAGGCATGATTTACCCCTCACAAATCCATGCTGACTATCATGAATCAAACTGTGCCTTTCCAAGTGATCATAAATCCTATCTCTCAGAGCCCTTTGCAATAATTTGCCCACCACTGATTTAAGACTAACTGGCCTGTAATTTCCGGGGTTATCCCTATTCCCTATTTTGAACAAGGGAATGACGTTTGCCTCTCTCCAATCTTCTGGCACTATACTCGTGGACAGTGAGGATGAAAAGATCATCGCCAAAGGCCCTGCAATCTCTTCCCTCGCTTCCCATAGAATCCTTGGATAAATCCCATCAGGCCCGGGGGACTTATCTATCTTCAACTTCCTCAAAATTCCTCGTACATCTTCCTTACTAACATCCACCTCCTCTAGCCGACCAGCCTGTTTCACACTGTCCTCCTCTACAACTAGGTCCCTCTGAGTTGTGAATAGCGAAGAAAAGTATACATTAAGGACCTCTCCTATCTCTTTAGGCTCCGTGCACAAATTCCCTTTACAATCCTTGATCGGCCCTATACTTTCTCTGGTCATTCTCTTATTCCTCACGTACTTGTAAAAAGGCTTGGAGTTTTCCTTGATACTATCTGCCAAGGTTTTCTCATTCCCCTTTATAGCTCTCCTAAGCTCTTTCTTCAGCTCCTTCCTGGATAACTTGTATCCCTCTAGAGCCTTTTCCGTTCCTTGTTTCCTAAACCTTACATAAGCCTCCTTCTTCCTCTTAACCAGTCGTTAGACCTCTCTTGAGAACCAAGGCTCCCTCACTCGGCCGCATCTTCCCTGCTGCTAGGGACAAACATATTGAGCACACGCAGTATGCATTCCTTAAACAATCTCCACATTTCAATAGTGCTCTTCCCTGACAGCATCTGTTCCCAAGTTCAACATAAAGCCCCTCTACTCTTTTGAACTAAAACTAAACTGTTATCGATATCGATGATTTGGATGAGAATGTATAAGGCATGATTAGTAAGTTTGCAGATGACACTAAAATAGGTGTTATCATGGACAGTGAGGAAGCTCATCAGAAATTGCAGCAGGACCTTGATCAGCTGGGGAAGTGGGCCGAGAAATGGCAAATGGAGTTTCACTTAGATAGGTGTGAGGTGTTGCATTTTGGAAAGTCAAATCCAGGTAGGAGTTTCGTGGTGAATGGTAGGGCCTTAAGGGGTGTAGTGGAACAGAAGGACCTTGGAGTTCAGGTGCACAGTTCTCTGAAAATGGAGTCACAGGTAGACAGGGCAGTGAAGAAGGCTTTTGGCACACTGGCTTTGATCAGTCAGGGCATTGAATATAGAAATTGGCAAGTTATGATGCAGTTGTACATGACGTTGATGAGGTTGCACTTGGAGTATTGTGTTCAGTTTTGGTCACCTTGCTATAGGAAGGATGTTATTAAACTAGAAAGAGTGCAGAAGAAATTTACAAGGATGTTGCCAGGACTCAAGGGACTGAGTTATCGGGGGAGTTTGGACAAGCTGGGACATTTGTCTTTAGAGCGTAGGTGACTGAGGGGGGATCTTATAGAAGTGTATAAGATCATGAGAGGTATGGATAGGGTGAATGGACTCAGTCTTTTTCCCAGGGTTGGGGAATCGAGGACTCGAGCGCAAGATAACACAGTGTGGAACTGGAGGAACACAGCAGGTCAGGCAGCATCAAAAGAATAGGAAAGTTGATGTTTCAGGTCGGGACCCTTCTTCAGAACTTCTTCATTCCTGAAGAAGGGTCCCAACCCGAAACGTCAACTTTCCTGCTCCTCTGATTCTGCCTGACCTGCTGTGTTCCTCCAGCTCCACACTGTGTTATCTCTGACTCCAGCATCAGCAGTTCTTACTATCTCTGAGGACTAGAGCGCATCAGTTTAAGGTAAGAGGGGAAAGAATACATGGGAACCTGAGGGGCAACTTTTTTACACAGATGCTGGTATGCATATAGAATGAGCTGCCAGTGGAAGTGGTTGAGGCAGGTACATTAACAACATTTAAAAGGCATTTGAACAAATACATGGATAGGAAAGGTTTAGAAGGATATGGGCCACATTCAGGGAAATGGACTTAGAGTGGATGGACATTTTGGTCGGCATGGACCAGTTTGGGCCAAAGGGCCTGTCTCCGTGCTATAGGATTGTATGACTCTATGGCTAAAGTTCCTTGACACCAACCCCATCAAATACTCCCAAGACAGCTACAGAATGGGCATAGATACAGAATAAAATAGCCCCTGCACCAGCCCTTTCCAAAATCTCAGGCTGTGTTCATCATGGGATTAGAAATTGATCAAATCATCCTCTACTCTTTTTAACTGAAATTAAACTGAAAGTAAATCTCCCTTTACTCTTTTAACCTAAAAGTAAAACTGCCTTTACTCTTTTAAACTGAAAATAAACCTCCCTCAAAACTGTCTCCATCAAACACTCCCAGGACAGGTACAGTGTGGTGTTAGATACAAAGTAAAGCTTTCTTTTCTCTTTTAAACTATAAGTAAATGGAAAGAAAAGCTCCTTTGGCACTGTTGCCATCAAACATTCCCAGGACAGGTACAGTACGGGGTTAGATACACAGTTAAGTTGCCTTTACTCTTTAACACTGAAGCTGTTGATACTGTCCCTATCAAATATTCTCAGGACAGGTACAGCATGGGTTAGAAACAGAGTAAAGCTGTCTCTACTCTCTTAAACTGAAAGTAAAGCTGTCTCAACAATACCCGCATCAAATACTCCCAGGACAGGGAGGGCATGGGCTTAGATATAGAGTAAAATTGCCAGTATACTTTCCAATATGACATTTGTAGTTGGTCTTTATCTCTATGGCATGTTGATATGTGTGTAGAGTGATGGGTCCTTGCTCATGTTCCTTTGGATCTCTCTTTGACAGATGATGTTGTTTCCTGGCTTGTGGTTCAGCCACTCAGGTCTGGTGAACTCGATTGAATTTGTAGTCCAGCCTTTAAAGAAAGCCACTCGGGTACATTTCAAGATATTCAGACCCTACTGCATCCCAAGCCTGTACCTCATCCCTCCAGGTAAGAGTCATGACTGGTGGGGAGATACCTAGCAGTGCCTGATTAAAGGATTTTCTGGAATTAAATCTGGAAGGCACTTGTTCTTGACTGTGAGTAAATGCATTTCTCATGGTGAATGTTGACCTCAGCCTTTGCTAATCAAGCTGATCTAATTGGACAGCATCTAAAGGGATTTTCATTAGTTAATAATAATAATAAGTAATAAATAAGTATACAAATGACATGAAGATTTGCTGGGTTGTTGACACTGAGGAAGAAGGTGAGAGATTACAGGAAGGTGTAAACAGATTGGTCACTTAGGCAGATTAGTGGCAAATGGAACCTAACCCTGAAATGTGAGGTGCTGCATTTTGGAAGGAGGAAAAGACAAGGGAGTACTCAATGAATGGCAGGACACACAGAGAAACAGAGAGATCTTGGGGTGCTTGTCCATAAATCCCTGAAGGTGGCAGCGTGGGTTACTAGGGTAGTTAATAAGGCATACAGGGCACTTGCCTTTATCAGTCAAGGCATAGATTATAAGAGTAGGGAGGTTGAAGCTGTACAGAACTTAGTCAGGCTATAGCTGGCATATTGTGTGCACTTCTGGTCACCACACTATAGGAAGAATGTGATTGCAGTGGAGTAGGTGCAGAGGATGTTCACTCGAATGTTGCCTGGAATGGAGCATTCCAGCTAGGAAGACAGGCTGGATAAGCTCAGGTTGTTTTCTCTGGAGCAGAAGAGGTTGAGGGGGGACCCGATGGATGTGTATAAGATTATGAGGGACATGGACATGGTCGATAGAAAACAGCTGTTCTCCTTAGTTGAAGGGTTACTATCAAGGGGCATAATTTTAAAGTGAAAGGCAAGAGGTTTAGAGGGGGTTTGAGGAAAAATAATTCACCCATTGTGTAGTGGCAGTCTGGAATGCACTGCCTGGGAGGGTAGTTGAGGGGGGAAACCTCACAGCCTTTAAAACATACTTGGGTGAGCACTTGAAGTGTTGTAACATTCAAGACTATGGGTGTAGTGCAGGAAAGTGGGATTAATATTGATAGGTTGGTGCAGACTTGATGGGCTGATGGGCCTGTTCTGTGGTGTACGACTCTATGGCTATGATACTCAACAGAGACAGTGGACAACTGGATCCCACATGTGGTTTTTAATTCAATCTTAATGAAGAGAGAAACAGAACAATATGCTAGCTTTTTATACATATCATCTTTAACTATCTCGGTGAGGTTAATGGGAATCTAATCAGATAACATTTTTACAACAAACTTTTCAGAATGTATTCAGATGGATGTCAAAAAGCATTATCAATGAGCAGATTTAAAATAATGTTGTGAAGAGAGAGAAAGAGGCTTTTGAGAATGTGTCTAGTGTTTCATGTCTAGATGGTTGAAGCAAGGGTGAAATTGGGGCTTACAGGGAGCAGAATCAGAAAAACAAATGATTCTCAAAGAGTTGTCAGGTTAACAAGGTTAAGAAGGCAGGTAGAATTTTACAGCTTGTCTGGAGGACTAGCGGAGTATAGTGTGTGCTCAGGGTGTAGTAGTTTATAAAACTCCTCGAGTGGCATTCCAGCTGGCCTCTCACCAGCCTCTAAACTGTCCGCAATATTATATGGAGCAAACAAGGCCTAGGGGGTAGCACACCAACCCTTCAGGAGGAGAGTCTTCATTTCTGGCCCCCTTTCAGTAAATATGTGGGGGTTGTGAACCAGTGTGCCTTAAAGCTCCTTTCATGTCAGGAGAAATTGAATGTAATATCGACCAAGCAGAGAAAGTTTGCCCCCTCCCACCGATCCACATTTGTTTGGAACTGGGGGGAAATCTCAGAGTGGCTGCTTCTCCAATCACAGGCTGATTCTGTCATATGCTTTCTACTGATAGGCTCATGAGTTTTAAACCAGTCAAAGGAATACTCAGATAAATGGAAAACTGAAATCACTGAGGGAATGAATTCCTTGCAGGTTAATGTAGAATCTCCAGCTTAAGGCCACTTAGGCTCAGGAGATATTGTATAGTGGTGGTTGTTGGTGTTGTATTGTTGTTGGTGAGATATTGTACGGTGGTTGTTATTGAAATGAACAATGTGTCAATTGTTAAATTTAAGGTTTTAGAGTAGATTTGTTAAATTTGTTAAATTTAAGTCTGACATTGAAAAGGTAAAAATGTAAGGTAAAAGTAGAAGGGAAGTAACCACTTCACTGGTTAAAAGCTTCCAGCTCTGTGTAAGTGGAGCTGTGATAGTGCAATGGAGGTGTTTGATGCATAACATCACCAGTTTGGAAAGAATTTGTAGGGCGATGGCTCTTTGAGGGTTGAGGCATATGTCAGTTATTTTGCAAAAACAAAACTCTACTTTATTTGTGAGATAGTAGGAACTGCCAATGCTGGAGTCTGAGATAACAAGGTGTAGAGCTGGATGAACACAGCAGGCTAGGCAGCATCAGAGGAGCAGGAAAGCTGACGTTTCGGGTCTGGGCCCTTCTTCAGGAATTTCTGAAGAAGGGTCCACACCCGAAACATCAGCTTTCCTGCTCCTCTGATGCTGCCTGGTCTACTTTATTTGTTATCTTGTGCCAATTTAGATTCTGTGGTGTTTCAGAAAATAATGCCAGGGGAAGTGCTTGAGGAGGGTACAATTACAGCATTTAAAAGGCATCTGAATGGCTACATGAATGGGAAGGGTTTAGAGGGATATGGGCCAAATACTGGTAAATGGGACTAGATTAATTTAGTATATTTAGTTGGCATGGAAGAGTTGGACTGAAGGGTCTGTTTCCATGCTGTACAACTCTATGACACTATCAGGAACACCAGGCACCTTAGGGAACTCCACTATAAGCCTTTCTCTAGCTCCAGTGTACCATTAACCATTACTCTGTTTTTCTTCTTTATAGGGACTACATTGTGTTATGAATATAAACTGGGATAGATAGAAGTTTGGACATTTCAGTGTTGCAGAGATTGAAGTAGTATTTGTCTTACAGCATGAAGGTCAAAATTGAAACTGTATGGTCTTCACTTATTGGTTACACAAAGTTATGTACATTTTGGACAAGGTAAATTTGATACTTTTGTGAGACAAGGTGTCACTAGGTGCCTCTGTGTTGAGAGGCTGCCCAGCAATAAATTTTGCAGTTAAGTTGCAGTTTGTCACAGAACTGAGAGAGGTTAATTTCACTCAGACTTCCAGAAACTCTGCAAGCCAAGCCACATCTGTCTCTCTTAACCTCCATGTGTGGGGAAAAGCACTCAAAAATTCAAAAAGAAGAATTTCTAGCACAAACAAAGATTTAGGACCAACTGACTGACTACCGAATTAAGGATATTCTACAGTCGACAATCACACGATTTCATTGCCAAAAATCATTAGAACTAAGAGGAAGTCTTGATTCACAGAATTTGTTCATCTTTTCCATCTCTATGATATTTCTTCAGAACTGCTTGTCCTGACGGCTTTGTTTGAGTGCATGTAAGTTCATTGATTAATTGATTCAGACAGCCCAGAAAAGGCCCTTCAGCCAATCCCAGTCTGCACTGACATAACTACCACTAAAATTACGTTAATTCCAATTTCCTGCACTTGTCCCATATTCTTCAATGTCATGATATTTGAAGAGCTCATCCAAATATTGTTTTAAAGGCTGTAAGGTTTCCAGCCTCCACTACCTTCCCAGGCAGTGCCACCTGTTGCGTGAAAAATCTTTTCCCAAAGCCCTGCTGAATTTCCTGCCCCTTACTCTTAAAACTATGTCCTCTCCTGATTGTTCCCCTTGGTTGAGGGGTCAGCTGCTCTCTATTCACCCTCTCCATAACCTTCATAATCTTATACACCTCAATCATGTCTCCCCGTTAGTTTCCTCTGCTGTAAAGAAAACAATCCAAGCCTATCCAGTGTCTCCTTATAGCTTAATTTCTCCATCCCAGGCAACATCCTGGTGAATATCCTCTGTACCCCCTCTAGTGCTATCACATACTTCCTGTAGTGAGGTGAGCAGAACTGCAACAGTACTCCAGCTGTGGCTTGACAAACGCTCTGTACAGTTCCAACGTTACCTTCTTGGTACTCTATAAGACTGATGGAAGCAAGTGTCCTATATGCATTCTTAACTATCCTATTCATGTGCTCTGCCAACTTCAGGGATCTGTGAATAATTACCCCAAGATCCCTCTGTTCCACTAAGCTACCAGTATCCAGCCATTTATTAAATACTCCTTCATCTTGTTTCTTCTTCCAAAGTGCACTTTTTTGCTGTGCGGGGTACGATTCATAGAATCCTGACAGTGTGGAATGCAGGCCATTTGGCCCATCGAGTCCACACCAACCCTCCAAAGAGCATCCCACCCAGACATTCTTCCCTACTCTATACCAAAAGCCCTGCATTTCCCATGGCTAATCTACCTAGCCTGCACATTCCTGGATACTATGGGCAATTTAGCATGGGCAATCCACCTAACCTGCAAATCTCTGGACTGTGGGAGGAAACTGGAGCACCCAGAGGAAACCCACGCAAACACGGGGAAAGTGCAAACTCTACACAGACGTTAGCCCAAGGCTAGAATTAAACCTGGGCTCCTGGCACTATGAGGTAGCAGTGCTAACCACTGAGCCACTGTGCTGCCCCCCCTTATGCTGACCAATCCATCTATATCTTCTTTTTCGCTATTAGCCACTTTACTAATCTTGATGTCATCTGCAAATTTGCATAACATTGCCCCTATATTTTGATCTATACCATTTATGTATGTAACAAACAATAAGGATCCCAGTACTAATCCTTGTGGTACACCATTGGACACCAGCCTTCAGTCACTCAAACAGCCTTCTGCCTCTACCCTTTGTGTCCCATTACTAAAGCAGTTTCTGATCCATCTCACCAAGTTTGGGGCAGCACAGTGGCACAGTGGTTAGCACTGCTGTCTCACAGCGCCAGGGACCCGGGATATATTTTAAATTTGCACAGGATTCCACCTTTGGGCAACTGTCTGTGTGAAGTTTGCATATTCTCCCCATGTCTGCGTGGGTTTCCTCCGGGTGCTCCGGTTTCCTCCCACAGTCCAAAGATGCGCAGGCTGGGTGGATTGGCCATGCTAAATTGCCCATAGTGTTCAGGGATGTGTAGGTTAGGTGGGTTATAGGGGTGGTGGGTTTGGGTGGGTGCTCTGAGGGTTGGTGTGGAGTTGTTGCGCTGAAGGGCCTGTTTCCACACTGTGGGGATTCTATGATCTATGATCTATGAAGTTTCCCTCAGTTCCATCTGCTTTAACCTTCTCAATCAATCTCCCATGTGGGACGTTGTCAAAAGTTTTGCTAAAATCCACTTCAACTACATCAACTGAACTTGAACATCCAATCGAACACATTTTCAAAAAATTCTAACAAATTTTTTAGGCGTGACCTCCATGTGACAAAGCCATGCTGATTAGACCCATTTAACCCATGCCTTTCCAAGTGGATATTAATTCACTTTTTCAGAATTTACTCCGATAGTTTCCCTCCCACTGACGTGAGATTCTGTAATTTCCTGGTTCATCTCTACCACCCCTCTTAAAAAGTGAAATCACATTAGGAGTGCACCAGACCTCTGGCACTTCCCTTATGGCCGGAGAGGAATTAAAAGTTTGTGTCAGAGCCTCTGCAATTTCCTGCCTCACCTCCCGCAGCAGCCTGAGATGCAATTCATCCAGGCCAGGAGATTTGTTTGTAAGCGCAACAGAGCTTCCAATACCTCCCAATTTCCTATGTCAGGCTGTACAACTTCTTCACAGTCCCTTTTCCTGAATTCTGTACCTCCGTTCTCCTTTTCCAGAATGATCACCGAAGAGGAGTGTTCATTCAACACCCTTCAAATATCCTGTGGCTTCACACACTTGGTCCTGAATTGATTCTATTCTTTCCCAGCCGCCATCAGTTCTGAGGAAGGCTCACTGTACCCAAAACGTTAACTCTGATTTTTTTCTTCACAGATGCTGCCAGACCTGGCTGGGCTTTTCCAGCAGCTTCTGTTTTTGTTCCTGATTTACAGCATCCGCATTTCTTTCGGTTTTTATCTACTCTTTCCCTAGTTAGCCTCTTCCCTTTAATGTATTTATAATGTGTGTGTGTGTTTTGCTTCAGAGGGGATATATTTTAAGTTTGCACAGTCGTAATTAATGATCTATCCTGAAGTTTAAAAATTGGAACGCAAGACTATACTTTTGTTGCAACCATTTAATGAAAAGTGTAATCATATTGCTGGAAAATGAATGTAACTGCAGATGCATTGTCTGGAGTGTAAGGTGTTGAAATAATTTAAAGGTTTAACACAGGCAAAGATCATGTAAAGTTGTATAGGGGAGAAGACTTAATGGATGAAAATCTTGTATTTGGTGGTTTGTGTATCACGTATTTTGCAATGAAACATGGTTTTGAAATGGTATTTCTTGTTTTAAGGTTGAAGGCATGTTTGATATTTTCATAATTATTTACCTGCAGCCAAACTGCGTACAGTTCTGGTCGCCACATTACCAAAAGGATGTGGATGCTTTGGAGAGGGTGCAGAGGAGGTTCACCAGGATGTTACCTGGTATGGAGGATGCTAGCTATGAAGACAGTTTGAGTAGATTAGGATTATTTACATTAGAAAGACGGAGATTGAGGGGGGACCTGATTGAGGTCTACAAAATCATGAGAGGTATAGACAGGGTGGATAGCAAGAAGCTTTGTCCCAGAGTGAGGGACTCAATTACTAGGGGTCACGATTTCAAGGTGAGAGGGGAAAGGTTTAAGGGATACATGCGTGGAAAGTTCTTTATGCAGAGGGTGGTGGGTGCCTGGAATGCGTTGCCAGTGGAGGTGGTAGAGGCGGGCACGATAGCGTCATTTAAGATGTGTCTAGACAGACACATGAATGGGCAGGGAGCAGAGGGATACAGATCCTTGGACAATAGGCGACAGTTTTAGATAGAGGATCTGGATCGGCGCAGGCTTGGAGGGCCAAAGGGCCTGTTCCTGTGCTGTAATTTTCTTTGTTCTTTGTTCTTTCTTATTTGCCATAAATAGTAGCCCTTGGTACATACAGAAACCTGTTCCATGTTATATGTCAACATAGGTCTGAAAGTCAGGTAAATTGAGGAATTCAATGTACTTTTTAAAAATCTTTAACTTTAGTGATGATTTCACGAATAGTGGGTCTGGATTTCCCGTGAAGTGTAACAATGTTTGTATATACCACAAAGAGTCAAGTTCTTGTGAGACAGATGTCTTGAAATTTATTTACAATATTAACTATATAGACTATGATACCAGAGACCTCCACATAATTCTAATATGAGTTTATTGATATTACTATACATTGCACACATATAATGTGCTGACTACATCAATTTACACAGAGTGAGTGAAAGTGAAGCAGATATCTTTATACCAGAATGTCACATTGTGTAATGTCATGTAACTATCTTAAATGTGCCTGGCCTGGAGCCTATGCCACAATACAACATGTGACTCCAAATCCACAATGATGTGATTGGCTTTGAACTATCCAATGACATGGCTGAGTGAGCAACTTTGTTCAAAGGCACTTAAGGATGGGCAACACATGTTGGCTACATTCTATGATAGAATTCTTTTTGCAAAATCTCCATGTTGTTTATAATCTACCCGACAGTGGCTATTCATCCCTTCGAAAGATCAACTGCTGTCTGGTGCACTGCTTGAAGTCAGCCTGAGAAGTATTTGGCAAAACTCCTGCAAAACTGATTACAATGGACTAGTCACTGCATCTGAAGTCTGGAAAACCTCTACCTCACCAGGTCACACTTTCCCAATTTTCAATTGGCCAGCGTTTCGGGAGAGGACAAAAAAAAGGAATTGCTCCAGTGACACCTTGACTCTCTCCTTGAAGCATGGTAACATTGACATGAATGACTGGGAGGAGCTTACTCCTTATCAGTCGTCATGGCTACCACTGGACCATCAAATTGCGTCACATTTTGTGCCCAAACACCTTAACAATGAGGTGAAGAGGTGGCACAAAAGGAAAGAAAGGGAAGAGGGGTACAGATCCTTGGAAAATAGGCGACAGGTTTAGATAGAGGATCTGCATCGGCGCAGGCTTGGAGGGCCGAAGGGCCTGTTCCTGTGCTGTAATTTTCTTTGTTCTTTGTTCTTTGAAGCTAACTATTTTGTTCGCTGCCGTTTGGGGCAGCAGAAATCCACAACACTAAGTAAGCATTATCCTTAACATACAGAATTGATCACAGGAGTCCAAAGATGATCAGAGCTTTTGGGACACTGCATAACCACTCATTTTTGTATTTGTCCTTTCCAATTAAAATTATCACGATGATAAACTGACCATTATTATGTTTAACATTGTAGTGTTTACATTTTCTATTGTTATTAGATTGAGAGATCTCCTGTAGTGTTGGTGAGCAGTCCAGATTCTGGTTCAGATGGTTTTTATACTAGACAAGATGGTTAACTCAGAATGGGGGCCCTTGTAGTGCAGTGGTAGTGTCTTTACCTCTGCTCCAAGAGGCCTGGGTTCATGTCCTACCTGCTCTAGACAGAATGTCTCTGAATAGGCCAATTGGAAAGCACTTAACACTCAACGCTCTGGTTCAGGAAGTTTCAGGATGGATGTTACTTTGCCAATACTCTAAGAACAACTTATTTTTAAGAGTTTCCAATGACAAGAAGCCCTTTTTAAGCAACAAACCATGACCTTTCGACTCATTGGAATAAAACCACCATCGCCCTGTGTCCTAACACTCAGAACCCTGTTCACTCTACTGCATTTCATTTCGACTGACTGCCTGTTAGATGTTAAAATTCTGATCTCATGCTTCTTGCATGACTGCAATCTTCCCATCACTAAGGCCTCCTGCCACTGTCTGAGAACATGATGTTTGTCTGATTCTTTTGTGATTCCTTAGGCCCATCATTAGCATCAGTCTGCTAGTTCCAAATGCTAAATCTCCCTATCTAAATCTCCTTGACTCTCCACATTCCTCTTCACATTTATGTCATTCCTTATAAACCTACCGTTGTGGCCAAGTCTTTGCTCATCTGTTTTAAGTGTTTCCTTTTTATGACTGTGTCAGTTGTCAGTGAATTCTCTGCTCTGAAGCTATTTGGCATCTCTGACAATGTTGTAGATGCCATACAGTTACAAGATACTGTTTGAAAGATGTTTAGTGGAACAATTGAACAGCTGATTCTGTGTTCCCAATCTTAGTCTCTTCAGTGATGTTTATGGTGCATCTGAAGCTGTACTTCTGTTCCTCAGGCTGCGAGTGGCTCCGTACTCCCTTTGCTACCTGTGACACACAGCCACTATGCAACACCACAGGAGGTTGCAACAACGGACATCAATGGTGCCACTTACAGGAAAGGTGTCTGCCCATCACCAGCCCCTGCAGTTCATATGCGTTTGAAAACATCACAACCAACATCCTGCCAATCGCTAACCCTCCCAGATACAAAGGGACACAGCCATATTACTCCCAGGTGGCAGATATAGCAATGATCATCAGCCCTGACCTCAACATTGTGCATGTAAATGTAAGTCAGGCTATTCTTATTCTCTCCTTTGTTCACATGATGCATGTCAGGCAGACAATCTGAAGAATAGCATTGGTTCTGTGCAAGACGAAGTTATGTTCAGAAGGAGCTTCACTTCTAGTTATTACTAATCTTTCTCTTTCTTTCCGGCATTGTTTCCAAATACAGCAATTCAATTGAACACTCTGGTGTTGCACAGTGCCAGACCGGTCCCCACCAGTACTGTAGCCCAGTGTTATACAGTTATAGACCTGTCCCCACCCATACTGTAGCCTAGTGTTATACAGTTACAGACCTGTCCCCACCAGTACTGTAACACAGTGTGATACAGTCCCAGAAATTTCTCACACAGCAAGTAATTAAGGTCTAGACTGCACTGCATGGGAGGGTGATAGAAGTAGATTCCATTGAGCCATTCACAAAGGAATGGGACCCCTACTTGAAAAGAAAAAATGTGCAATGTCATGGAGAGAAGGTTCAGCAGGAGAGGGGGGAATGGGATACAGTGATTTGCTCCTTCAGAGAGCCAGTACAGGCAAGGTGGGCATTTTGGAGCATCCCAATAGACCACATGCCCAATATGTGTGGTGGAAGGCTGCTTTACTGATTGGGTGAAATATACTGAAATTGATCAGTGCCACATTTCAGTCTGTTCACTGTTGCAATTAACCCATTCACAGTTCTGATTGTCTGCACCACAGTACAAGCCAATGATTGTTGTGATTCCAGTTCTGAAGAAGGGTAATACCCAAAACATTGACCTCCTTTCCTCCTGATGCTGCCTGGCTTGCTGTGTTTTTCCAGCCTCCTGTTTGTCTACGTTGTTGTGATTCTGATTAGTTAGTCCTATGTTTGGATTTGTCCAATGGAGAGCTCAATGACAACAGTGTCTGCTTAGTTAATTCTGTGGTTCACTCAATTTTTTTGCTCCTGATTGGTTAGATTCTTCTGTGCTCATTCATTAGTATGCTTGTGATTGGTGGGTTTGCCTGGCGATGTTACTTTCTGGTGCTGCTCCTGATTGGCTGCTTGCTTGGTGATGTAATGGACTCTTGCTCTGTTTCAGGTGATGCTGGGTGACCAGGATGTTCGTGTTTATCCAGATGATGTGATTGGTTTTCAGCATGATGCGGGTCCGAACTCTCTGTTGCATTGCCTGTCCAGCTCAACATCACCCTGGCGACAGAGCTACATCAGCCTGGTGCGGCAGGGCTGGCTGGAAAGTTTACTGGTTGGTTTCCAGCCTACCTGGCCCAGCCCCAAATGGTTCGATAACGTTGTCTGCGATGTGCGCGTCCTGTATACAGACCAGCCACAGCCGATTGTTCCCGCCCAGTCCCTCACTACCGTGCCAGACACACACCTGGTAACCCCAGTAAACAGAGTCAACCCCACAGCAATCAACTGCTGCCCACTGGGCATGTGGACGACAATCACTGGCTTGCAAATCATCTACCCCTGGCCACATAATGGCACTCTCCTGGTCCCAACTGGAAATGAGGTGCTCATTGTGATCAAGATCAACTCTGGCAGCAATGCCAGCTCCTGGTGGGGTCCTCCAGTCCGACAGTCAGGAGTCTTCTTCGATGCCTACTGTCCACCCAGTCTACCTCAGTATATGCCAGCTTGCCACAGAGAGACCAGCGATACATGGTTCTCGTACGCCCACTTTACCGTCACCCATCCCAGGTTAGAGATACTGAATATCACTGTGAGCAATGAAGTCAGCTCCCAGAACACATCTGTCGAAATCCAGGCCTATGATGTGATCCAGGGGCTCCGGATTGTCCCCAGGAAACCCAGACGCATACTGGTGGATGTCTCACAGGTATGGTCGCCCTCAAAAGCATTTGGAGGGCTCACTTTTAGACTAGACTCTATAAAGAGAGAAGGAAAGATGTCTCAGTCCGGAAGTATTTCACCAGTTCCTTTAGTGTAATAAGCCATTTCAAAGTGCTTCATTGTGTTCAGAAGGGCTTTTTAAGCTAGCACATAGAAAGTCCTACAGGAGAAGGAATGGTGGAGGATATAATTTTAGGAAATAAGGCCGAGTAAATGGTAGATGTGTCAGTGGAGGGGGGAGCATTTCAGTGATAGTGACCATAACAACTCGATAAGATTTAAGATAATTATGGATAAGGACAAAATGGACCAGAAATAGAGGTTCTGCACTGGGGGAGGATGGATTTTAAGACAAGATCTGTCCAAAGTTGGACTGGGAGTAGCTATCGTGGGAAAGTCTGCATCAGAATATTGGGAGACATTTAAAATGGTAATAGAGAGTGCAGGGCCAACATGTTTCTGTAAAAGTGAAGGGTGGGATCAATCCAGAGAACACAGAATGTGAAAGGACACACAGGATTTGGACAAGGGGTAAAAAAGCAAATGGCAGACACCAAAGGCTTAAATCAGTAAATGCCCTAATGGTGTATAGAGAGGGCAAGGGGTTGCTTAAAAAAAGAAATTAAGGAATGAAGGGGGTACATGAACAAAAACTGGCGGGTAAGATTAAGGAAAATTCAGCTATATTTTATAAGTATATTAAGGGTGAAAAAAAAAACAAGTGAAAGAGCAGGGCCCATTAGGGATGAATGTAGGAATGTGTGTGTGGATCTGAAAGATACACCTGTGGTCTGAAGTGAGGACTTTAGATTTGTATTCAAAGCAGAGAAGAATGATGTAAGTATAAAAATCAAGGAGAGGGACTGTGTTACACTTGAATTCATTAGCATTGAAAGGGAAGAGGTATTAATGGTTTTAGCTAGTTTCAAAATGGATAAATACCCAGGCATAATTAAGACGTATCCGAGGCTGCTGTGGGAGGCAAGGGAGGAGATTTCAGGGACTCTGGCATTAATTTTCAAATGCTCTCTGACCACAGAAGAGGTGCTAAAGGACTGAAGGACAGCTAATTACAGAAGTGTCACATTGCAAAAGGAGGCTATTCAGCCCATTGTATTACACCAACTTCTTAACTGAGCATCACTACCAGTGCCAATCTCCTACCTCTTCCCCCATACCCTTGTGTATTATTTTTATCCAAATAATTGTCTGATGGCCTCTTGATTGCCTCAATTGAATCTGGCTCTACAACACTTCCAGGCACTGCATTCCATACTCTAACTACTCACTGTGTGAAAACGTTTTTCATCATTCCACCTTTGCTTCTTTTGTAAATCATTTTAAACTAGTACCATTATTCAAGAAGGATGATAAGGATAAACCTGGAAACTATGATAGGGAAACAATTGGCAAAAAGCCTGAGGGACAGATTTAGTCTCCACTTGGAGAGGCACGGATTAATCAGGGATAGCCTTCAGGCTGTGTCAAGGGGAGAGCATGTCTAACAAATTTGATTGAATTTTTTGAGGAAGTGGCTAGATGTGTAGATGTGGGTACATTTGATGTAGTCTACACAGACTTCAGAAGGGCTTTTGACAAGATCTTGCACGGCACGCTGGTTAAGAAGCTAAGAGCCCATGAATCCAGACAATTTAGCAAATTGGATCCAAAATTGGCTCAGTGGCAGGAAACAGAAGATGATTATTGCAGAGAGATAGTAGGAACTGCTGATCCTGGAGAATCTGAGATAACAAGATGTAGAGCTGGATTTTCTGAAGAAAGGTCCAGACCCGAAACATCAGCTTTCCTGCTTCTCTGATGCTGCTTGGTCTGCTGTGTTCATCCAGCTCTACACCTTGTCATCTATGATTATTGAAGAGTGCTCTTGTGATTGAAAGCCCGTGCCCAGTGGGTTCCGCAGGATTGGTGCTGGGTCACTAGCTGTTTCTATTGTACATTAATGAATGTAGCAGTGAAAATCAGTAAGTTTGCAGTTGACATGGAAATTAGTGGTGTGGTAAATAGCAAGGAAGAAAGTCTTTGACTACAGAACTCTAGAGGCGGGCTGGTCAGATAGGCAGAACAGAACAGGACAGAGCAGATGGAACTTAATCCTGAAAGTATGAGGTGATGCATTTTGGGAGAACCTACAAAGCAAAGGAATACATGTTAAGTCGGGACTGTAGGAAGTACAGAGGATCAGAGGGACCTTGGTGTGCATTTCCATGGATCTTTGAAGGTTGCAGGACAGGTAAATAAGGTGGTTAAGAAGGCAAATGGGATACTTGCCGTTAGTAGTCAAAATACTGAAAATTAGGGCAAGGAGGTTATCCTGGAGCTCTGTACATTGTTAGTTAGGCCACAGTTGGCATTCTCGTTGCTACAGTATAGGAAGGATGTGATTGCATTGGAGGGGTTGCAGAGGAGATTCACCAGAATGTTGCCTGGCCTGGAGCAAATCAGTTAAAAAGAAAGACTAGATAGGCTGGGGTTGTTTCTGTCAGAGCAGAGAAGGTTGAGGGAAGAATCTGATTGAGGTGTACAGAGTTTTGAGGGGCATAGACAGGATAGATAGGGAGAAACCTTTCTCCTTTGTAGAGGGGTCAATAACTAGGCGTGTGGTTTTAAGGTAAGGAGCAGAACCAAGGAGAAATAAATTCAATCAGAGAGTGTGGATATCTGGTATTCACTGCCTGAAAGGGTGGCAGAACTGGGAACCTTCAACTATTTAGATGCGCACTTGCATTGGCACAGCATATAAGGTTATGGGCCAAGTGCTAGAAAATGGGATTAAATTAGCTAAATGTTTTGTGACTGGTGAGGACATGATGGACTGAGAGCATTTTTCCATGATGTAAAAACTTTTTGACTTTTGGAGCTTTATCAGCTAAACCCTAATACTGAGCCACATAAGGGATATTAGGATAGTTCAGAATGAGCTCAGGTGTACAGAGGCATCAAGTGTTAGGATTAGGTGGACCTCATTTCCAGTCCACTGTTAACTATGTGGCTATCACAAATGGTCACAAGGTACCCAGGTGAGGAGATGGAAAAGTGAAACACAGTTACCACTGCTGAATGGAAACAGATGCACTCAGCCACTGCAGATAGCAGTGTGTCAGATTCCAACAATTTCTACTCTCAGATTGAACCTGTTGCTTCTTTGTGGATCAGAAACCAGAGGGAATGTTCTCAGGCAGGTTAACAGCTGCTGCTCTCTAATGGACTGAGTGACCTGAGAGCAGGAGGCTCGGGACCCAGACACACCGAGGTGGGAAATGTGAACTCGAAATGTAGACTGTTTTCCTGTCAGCCTGTCTTCTTGTGTCAGGGAGGGCGTGGGTGGATATGATGGGAGGTGTTGGGTAGGTGTGATGGAGAAGGGTGGGTGGTTGTGTTGGGGAGGGGGAGGGGTCAGGAGATGGATGTTTTGGGGAGAGGGAGGAGGAGGGTGGGTATGGCTCAGTGGCCACTGTGTTATTGGATTTAACAGTCAAGAGCTCTCCCACTAGGAAATAGCAAGAACTGCAGATACTGGAGTCAGAGTCAATACAGTGTGGAGCTGGAGGAACACAGCAGGTCAGGCAGCATCAGAGGAGCATGAAAGTCAATGTTTTGGGTTTGTACCCTTCACAGTCCTGAAGTACTAGATGCACGTCAGGTGTCTTTATTTTCTTGTTGACTTTAAGATCTGGTGTTTTTAGGTGTACTCATTCAGTGAGTTGTATTTCAGTATCAACAAAAATTGACTCAGTCATTTGGACAGTGATCCTTGTCCTCAAGTTACTTTTGAGGAATGTTTCATTGTCGGAACAAACCTATCTGCCAAACTATTTGTGACTGGGTGGTAAGGAGCTGATCGTTGTGTTGAATTCCATTCTGCTTTAGATAGTCCATAGACCCTTGTAATAAGAACTGATGACATTTATCATTAACACATTGTTCCAGATAACCAACCCTCACGAAGATCACCTCTAGTCTTTCTCTGATATCGTCTTTATGATGGTGACTTCCGGCCATTTAGCATGGGCAACAACTACTAGGAGAAATATTCACCGTTCAGAAAGATGCGATGTAGTCAATATGGATTCTTTGTCAAGGCCTATCTGGCCATTTTCATGAGCGTAATGGTGTTAATGGAGATAGGTTGCGAAAGCTTTGGCAAACTGCACATATTTGCATCTTCTCTATTTCAGAGCCAAACACTGGCCTCCAAAAATGGATTCTAGCTATTTCCTACATTCTGAAATGCCACAGTGACCTTTGTCATTGATTTAACACATATTTCCTTAGCTGTGGTGGAATGATGACCCTCATTCCCTATAGGAGATATCCTGTTTGTACAGATATTTCCAGCTTCCGTGTGACATATGTCTTCAGTTCTGGAGTAGTTCCTGTGATTTGCCACAAATTACCATGAACATCACTTTTGATATTAGTAGATCATTTCTAGTGTACTTCTAAACTTGTCCTGTGTTACTGGAGTACTCTCTACTTAATCGAATTGGAAAATTTCTGTAGTTGACTCATTTGGCAAAGGTAATCTAGAGAGACAATCAACATTCCCATTTAAATTAGGCTGCTATACTTAATCGTGTAAGTGTGAGCTGAGAGCAACAACATCCACCTCTGCATACAACTTTCAGCAAGAAAAGGTATCCTTGTGTGATTCCCAAATATTATGATCAATGTTATGTGGTTTCTTAGAAGAGTAAATTCCCAGTTATACAGTTATTGATCAAAAATGATTCCTAAAGCTTCTTTCTCTATCTGTGTATAGCTCGTGTTTGTTTTGTTTAATCATCTTGATGCAAAAGTTATTGGCTGCTCTTCACCATAGGGTAATATGTGAGAAATGACTGCTATCACTCCATAAGGTGATGCATCCCATGTTGATTGCAACAGTAACTTTGGGTTGGAACTTCTGAATTTAATAATACCTCTTTGGCTTGTGTGAAGGTCCTTTCACGTTGATTTTCCCATTTCCAGTTTCTGCTTACAGCTTCTATATACCAACAATTTCCTGCTGCATAACCTGGTATCCCAATCTGATGGCAGTTCTGAGTCTCCATTGGTGCTTGTCTCTCAGTCATAGAACATAAAACATAGAACATTGCAACATAGGAACAAGACCTTAGGCCCACCATTTCTGTGCCAAACAAAATGCCATTCTAAATTAATGCCATCTGCCTTCAAATGCTCCATATCCCTCTATTCCCTGCTTGTTCATGGATTTGTCTAAATACCTCTTAAACTTTGCTCTACACTGGCAGCACGTTATAGGTATCTACCACCCTCTGTGTAAAAAACTTTCCTCACACGTCTTCTTTAAACTTTTCACCCTCTGAGTGTTTGATATTTCCACCCTGGGGAAAAGACTTCAACTATCTACCCTATCCATTCCTCTCATAATTCTATATACTTCTCTCAGGTTGCCTCTCAACATCCAATGCTCTAGCAAACACAGTCCAAACTCTCTTAATACGCTGCAATCCAGGCAACATCCTGGTAAATCCATTGTGCACCTTTGACAAAGCCTCCACATCCTTCCCATAGTGTGGCAACCAGAACTGTACACAATACTCCAATTGTAGCCTAACTAAAGTCTTATATAGTTGCAGCATGACTTGTCAACTTTTAACTCAGTGCCCTGGACAATGAAGGCATGTATGCCGTACACCTTCTTTACCACCTTATCCACTTTTGTTGCCACTTTCAGGGAGCTATGGACCTGGATCCTGAGATCCCTGTGTACATCAATGCTTCTAAGGGTCCTGCCATTAACTATCTACTTTTCTGTTGCATTTTATCTCCCAAAATGCATCATCTGACACTCAGATTCATAGAAACGTACAGAACGGAAACAGACCCTTTGGTTCAACTCATCCATGCCGACCAGATATCGAAAATGAATCTAGTCCCATTTGCCAGCATTTGGTCCATGTCCCTCTAAATCCTTCTTATTCATATACCCATCCAAATGCCTTTTAAATGTTGTAATTGTACCAGCCTCCACCACTTCCTCTGGCAGCTCATTCCATACACGCACCACCCTCTCTGTGAAAAGGTTGCCCCTTAGGTCCCTTCTAAATTTTTCCCCTCTCACCTTAAACTTATGCCTTCTAGTTTTTGACTCCCCTACCCTGGGGAAAAGATCTTGTTTATTCACCCTATCCATGCCCTCGTGGTTCTATAAACCTCTATAAGGTCACTCCTCAGTCTCCGACCCTCTAGGGAAAATAACCCCAGCCTATTCAGCCTCTCCCTATGGCTCAAACCCTCCAACCCTGACATCATCCTTGTAAATCTTTTCTGGACCCTTTCAAGTTTCACAACATCCTTTCCATAGCAGGCAGACCAGAATTGAATGCAGTATTCTAAAAGTGCCCCAACTAATGTCCTGTACAGCTGCAACATGACCTCTCATCTCCTATACTCAATGCACTGATGAATAAAGGCAAGTGTACTAAACGCCTTCTTCATTAACCTGTCTACATGCGACTCCACTTTCAAGGAACTATGAACCTGCACTCCATTGTCTCTCTATTTGACCAGATTAAACTCCATGTGCCATTTCTCTGCCCAACATTCCAACTGATTTTATCTTGCTGTATCCTTTGATTAGCTTCCTCACTATCCACTAGTCCACCAATCTTTGTGTCATCTCCACATTTACTAATCAACTAATCAACATTTTGTGAACTCATTCAGTTGCCGTTTTGTGAGCTGTCATGCTCGACCTTAGCTGTTGAGTTTCCTTGGCTATTATTTCCATGGAGACTGCTATTTCCAGATGTGGCTTTAAGTCTAAGGTCCATTCTGTCAGTAATCTCTGTGGATTACTTCACATCTTAAACCACACAACAGTCTGTCACTGACAGCATAATTTGAGTTGTGTCTGAATTTACAGAATTCTGCTAACTTTTTTAGAATTGCTACAAACTGGGAGATAGATTCACCATCATATTGGTTGTATTGTGAATCTGAACATTGCAGCGATCACCAGTGGTTTTAGTGGAAAACAGTTCTGGAGGATTCCTACTATTTCTTCATAAGGTTTTGAACAGGCTTTTCTGGCTATAACAGACTCCACAAGGAGGTTAAAAGTTTCTCCCCTCCATAATACGCAGGAATGCAGGAACGACAATATCTTTTTCTGATGAAGGGTCTAGGCCCGAAACGTCAGCCTCTCTGCTCCTATGATGCTGCTTGGCCTGCTGTGTTCATCCAGCCCTGCACCTTGTTGTCTCGGATTCTCCAGCATCTGCAGTTCCTACTATCACGACAATATCTGCTTCAATTTTGTTGGCATGAACAGAATAATCAAATCTCTCTGTGCAGGAGTTCCAGCTCTCTGTACTTTCATCAATACTATCCCACAGTGCCAAAATTTCTTGTTATTTTTTTGTTATAGGTCCTGCGCAACATGATGCACCATGAAAATTTTAGGACTGCCTTTCTTCTTCCTGTTTAAAACAAAGTATTCCTGAGGCTGCCTGTTTCTTTGAGTCTGTACTTCTAACATTTCCCTCATTGCTCCCAGTGTTCCTTTAGTGTGGAGCACATTGTGAACTTCTTCTGCATTGTTAACCTCTTCACTGGTGGGAATTAAATTTTTTTTAACTGACTGTAACTCATCCTCGTCGTCATCTGGTGTTATGTTTGAAGAATGTCTAGGGATCGTAGTGTTTAAAAGAACAAGAGCTTTTAAAAATGAGATGTTCACTCTAAAGGCAGTAAGATTAGACTGAGCTTCTTCCTGCCCAGAATGGCCAATGGTGTCATTGTCACATCATGTGATTGGACTCTTAACATGACCATACTTAAATACACAATACTCATAGGCAATATGGGAAGGTGCATCTTGGATGAGGAAGAAGGTTTTTTCTAATGAATTCTCCATTTGGACATCATCAACAACAGCAAAATTGATAATGCCACCTTGGGTACGGTCACTGTTGACAAGATTGGGCTATGCCATTTTCTTGAAAATGCTCCCCATAATACTGTCAGGGAGAAAGGCAACTCTAGGACTTTGATCCCATGACAATGACAAACCGTGACACTTGTTCACTTTGGGATTTGACTTGGAGTTGTTGCTGCTCCCACCTACTGGCTGCTATGCTCCTTCTAACTTGTAAAGGTTGTCAGAGGAGGTAGATTTGGCAGATCTGAGAGGTGCTTCTTTTTGGCTAAGTCCAAGTTAGAACATAGAACACAGAAACTCATCAAAGAAACCTCAGTGGTTTGTTGTGGTTCATAGTATAGGCTGTAGCCCTGGTACAGTGCAAGGAGTGGATGTTTTGATGTGATATCATTCCCACAGTTGAATAGTGAGGTAGAGGTTGTCTCAGGAGATCAGTGGGGAAGAGGATGTGATATGTCAGCACAGTTAAAGTGATGAGCAGAGGACCCTGTCCAGATTTCTGCAACAAATTTATTACTTTCTGTAACAAGCCTCTCGTTACAGGTATTTTCAGCACAGGTTACTCATGGCACCTCTGTCAGTTTCACCTGGGTGATTGACAATATGGAGCTGTTTGTCTACAGTGGACAAATCTACAAGGTGATCTTCAAACAACCAGCAACCTACAGGCTCAAGGTGAGTGTGACAAAAATGGAGCTCTCTGCTGCTGTTCCTGGCTCTGTGCCAGGCGGGAACCCTTTGCACACACTAAGGCCTGGGCCTGATCCTTAGTGAGTTGAGAAACATTACCATGTCAGGCCTGTACAATTCATTATCCCTGGGAAAAATCCAATCTCTGCATTCAATCATTTTGTTCCCATTCCTGCTATCTCTGTCCCTTTCATGATTAATGACCCCTCTCTCTGACAGTTTTGCCTCCTGTCTCCTATAATCTGCTGTTAAGTCAATGCATTGCATAAAACTAATCATAGTTACTGTTGTATCAGAGATAGTAGGAACTGCAGATGCTGGAAAATCTGAGATAACAAGGTGTAGAGCTGGATGAACATAGCAGGCCAAGCAGCATCAGAGGAGCAGGAAGGCTGACATTTCGGGCCTAGACCCTTCACGAAACGTCAGCCTTCCTGCTCTTATGATGCTGCTTGGCCTGCTGTGTTCATAGTTACTGTTTTGACTGAGTGATGATGACCTCTTGTTCCTGAATCTTTTGTTTGTTGCTTCCAAGCATTAATCCTGCCTGGTGTTTCACACTGCCTCGAGTACGTAGTCTCATCACATTGAATTTCACAAGTTTGTAACTCCCTGGGTGAAGAAATTCTTCCTCATCTCAGTCCTGAATGGCTTACCCCTTATTCTCAGACTGTGATCCCTATTTCTGGACTTCCCCAAAATCGGGAACATCCTTCCTGCATCTAGCCTGTCCAGTCCCATGAGGATTTTATATGTTCCAGTGAGTCTCCCCTCATTCTTCTAATTTCCAGCAAGTACAAGACCAGTCGATCCAGTCTTTCCTCGTATGTCAGTCCTGTCATCCCACGAATCAGTCTGGTGTGTAATGTATTCCCCCACCACGCGCTATAAAGAAACCGCTGAAATTCCTTGATTAAATTCCAGCCTGTAGCTTAGTCACAGGCATCCCAAACCTCTTGCCTGGATTCTAGCCTGTAACATTTTACTGTGCTTTCTTTTTACAGTTAATGGCAGTGAATCCGGTGAGCAAGCAGAGCATAGAAACTGAGTTAGTAGCTGACACCATGCACCCTCTAACAGATCCACAGTTTATTAATTTGTCTGGCACGGTTCTTGTTGACAGACCTCATACATTCACATTCAGGATCATGGTGGACAGTTTAGCAGAGGTTACATTCCGGTGAGTGACATCAACATATGTAGGCATTCTGTATGTTTCTGGATCTATGTAGCTGTGCATGAATGTTTACATATGTTAGGTATATAGAATTTTTTTGTGTGTGCACTTGTATGTAGGTGCTTGTCTCTGTATGTGTGTTATTGAATCTGCTCTGCCAGTCAGTTAGATCATTGCTGTTCTTCTACATCAACACCACTTCTCTGCACTATCCCCACACTATCCATATATCCTCTGATATCATTAGTCTTCGGGAACCTATCAATTTCTACCATGAACTTGCTCAGGGATTGAGCTTGCACAGCCCTCTGGGCTAGAGAATTTCAAAGACTCACCACCCTCCAAGTGACGAAATTCCTCTTCATTTCAGTCCTAAAAAGCTGACCCCTTATCCTGATATTATTAGAGTCACCAATCAGGAAAACAAAAACCTATCCATGTTCACTTTATTGCACGTTGTAAGAATTTTGTAAGTTCAAGTCCACCATCTGACCAAGTTGATTAGGAAAATATCTACATATTCTTAAAAACTCTGGAGAATACAGACCCAGTTACCCAAATCTTGTGAACCAATCTTGCCTTCTGGCAAATTAGTTTGCTGAACTTGCATTGCATTCCCCATATTATTATTTGTTATCTGTTAGATAAGGAGATCAAAACTGTACACAGTGCTCCAGGTACGTTCTTGCCAAGGCTGTATACAACTGCAGCAAGACATCTTTGCTCCTGTACTCATGCTAACAGTCTAATACTCATCACTAAGAGTCACACGTACAAACACACTCAGGAAAGTGGAGTTGAAGAGAACAGTGCACTCTCACTGGTAATAACCAGAAGGAATAGTTTGTAACTCACAAGATTATCTTGTCTTTTACATAAGGCAGTCCTGATATAATAGTATCTTTAAGTGTAGTCTTGGTGAACTCAACAGCCAAAGTCATCTACCAAAGTTGTTTCAGATTCTCTTGAAGAAAATAACTTTCTGCAGGTCACACAATTGTAGTCACATTATCAGGAGGTCAATTTGGTGTATTGATGGTTTCCAGAAGGAATGGGCTTCGAGACCTTTGATGATACAGTCAGTTCTTAAGACATAAATATTGCTGCCTTTCCTCCTGGTGCTGTGTCTTTCTGCAAACGTTTAAAGATTAGCCAGGGAGACAAACATGGTTGCACTGCATTGATTTGATTTGATTTATTATTGTCACATGTACCAAGATAAAGTGAAAAGTATTGTTTTGCATGTTAATCAGAAAAATCATACCATACATAAGTATATCAGGGTAATAGGACACAATGTAGAATATAGTGTTACAGTTACAGAGAAGGTGCAGAGAAAGATCAACTCTAATATATGAGGGGTCTGTGCATAAGTCTGATAACAGCGGGGAGAATGCTGTTCTTAAATCTGTTGTTATGTGTTTTTAAACATTCCTATATTCCAGAACAAAGAACAATACAGCACAGGAACAGGACCTTTGGCCCTCCTGCGCTACCACATTTTGACCTTCTATACTAAAAGTCTTCACTTACAGGATTGTATCCCTCTACTCCCCTCCTATTCATGTATTCATCCAGGTGTTTCTTAAATGCTGCTACTGTGTCTGCATCCACCACCTCCTCTGGCAACACATGTCAGGCCCTTTGTGTGAAAAACTTGCCTTGCACATCTTTTAAACTCCACCCACTCCTCACACCTTGAACCTCTGCCCCCTAGTAATTGACACCTCCACCCTGGGAAAAAGCCTCATACTTTCCAGTCTGTCCATGCCATTCACAATCTTATAAACTTCTATCAGGTTGCCCCTCGACCTTCTGCATTCCAGAGAAAACAAACCCAGTCTATCCAACCTTTCTTCATAGCTAAAATCCCCCAAACCAGGCAACATCCTGGTAAACCTTTTCTGTACCTCTCCGAAGCATCCACATCCTTCTGATAGCGTGGTGAACAGAACTTTACGTAATGTTCCATGTGTAGCCTAACTAAAGCTCGGTAAAGCTGCAGCATAACTTGCCTATCCTTATACTCAATGCCCCTTCCAATGAAGGCAAGCATGCCATAAGCCTTTTTTACAATCTTATCGAGCTGTGCTGTCACCTTCAGTGATCTGTGGACCTGCCATTCGCTGTATAATTTCTGCCTGTACTTGACCTTCCAAAATGCATCACCTCAAATTTGTCCAGATTAAACTCCATCTGCCATTTTACTGCCCATGCCTCCAACTGATCTATATCCTGCTGTATCTTCTGACAATCCTCCCCACTATCCACAACTCCACCAATCTTTGTATCATCTGCAAACTTACTAATTAGAGCAGCTATGTTCTCCTCCAAATCATTTATGTAGATCACAAACAGCAGTGGTCCCAGCACTGATCCCTGTGGAACACCACTAGTCACAGCCCTCCATTCTGAAAAGCATCCTTCCACCACTACCCTCTGTCTCCTACGATTAAGCCAGTTCGGTATCCATCTGTATTCATCTTGCCAGCTCATCCCTGATACCCTGAAGGAGTTATACTGGACCTGGGAAATAAGCCCGGTCAGGTGAGTGAAGTTTCAGTGGGGGAGTAGTGACCACAATACTGTGAGTTTTAAGATACTCATGGATAGTGACAGCAGTCCTCGAGTGAAGGTGTTAAACTAAGGGAAAGCGAACTATAACAATATTAGGCAGGAACTGGAAAATTTTGATTGGAGGCGGCTGTATGAGGATAAATCTGCATCGAACATGTGAGAGTATTTCAAACGGCAGCTGATAAGAATTTGGAGCAGCGTATTACTGTGAGAATGAAGGATAGGTATGGCAAGTTACATGAACTTTGGAACACCAGGGATGTTATGACCTTGGTCAGAAAGAAAAAGGAAGCATATGGAAAGTCTAGGAGGATGGGAACTGACGAAGTCCTCGAAGTATGTAGGGAATGTAGGAAAGAACTTAAACAAGGAATTAAAAAGGCTGAAAGGGGTCATGAAAAGTCATTAGCAAACAGGATTAAGGAGAATTCCAAGGCGCTTTATACATTTATAAAAAGCAAGAGGATAGCCAAGAAAAGGGTTGGACCTCTCAAGGGCAAAGGAGGGAATCGATGTGTGGAGCCAGAAGAGGTAGGTGAGGTCCTAAATGAATACTATGTGTCGGTATTCTCCAAAGAGAAGGAATTGGTGGAGGATGATCTCAGGGAGGGGAGTATCAAGTCTCTAAGCTAAGTTGCTATTAAAAAGGAAGAGGTGTTGTGAGTCTTCAAAAGTATTAAGGTAGAAAGTTCCCAGGACCTGATGGGATCTATCCCAGAATATTGAGGGAGTCAAGAAAATAAGTTGCTGGAGCATATTCTGCCTGCTGGAAGAGGGTGAAAGAGCATATAAACATGGTGGGAGGGGTATTTGATTATGTTGGCTACTTTCCCAAACAGCAGGAAGTATAGATGGAGTCAATGGAAGGAGGGCTGGCTTTCATGATGGACTGGTCTGTATTCACAACTCTCTGTAATTTCTCGTGTGTTGGTCAACTCTTGGGTCTGTAGGTTTTCACCGTTCCCTTTTCAAATATTGTCCTTTTTGAGACAGTAGGGCAGTGTTGAATTATCTAATTATATTAGATGACCCTCGAAAACCACATTTTACAGTACATCATTGTCCCTTATGAAACATCAGTTCCAAAGGATTCCACACTAAGTATGGATTGTCTTCTGAATATGAAATATCTTTACTGCACGTGATAATGGTAGAGAATGGGTGGTTTGAGTGTGTTGGTGGAATCAGGTATCACAGTATGTGTTCTCTGTTCAGTTACTTTGCATTGTTCTTAATCAGGTGGAACTTCGGCAATGCAAATGCCACAATAACGCATTCCAGGCATCCACCACACTCCGCCCACCTGTCTGAGCCAGACTCAAGGACCACGACCATAATGGTGCAAGACAAAATGACCTGGGCATACTCTCAGCCTGGTAATGACACAACTCGAAAATATCCTTATCCCGAAATCTGATTTTTAAATATAGTTCCAGAGGACAATAGATTTGCACCAATTGAAAAAAACACTGACTCTGTACAGTTACACAGTGAGTGGCCCTTACCCCACTGAAAAACATTGACTCTGTACAGTTACACAGTGACTGACCCTTACCCTGCTGAATAAACATTGACTATACAGTTAGACAGTGAGTGAGCCTTACCCCGATTAATGCTAGCAGCGCAGGTTCAGTTCCAGCACTGGCTGAGGTTACCATGAATGACTCAACCTGCCCCCTCGACAGCTCTTTTGGAAAATTGAGAACGCCACAGCAGTTCAGTCATAATCCATGGGTTTGTAATCATTTTCCTGTATCTCCCTGCCTGTCCCTGTGTTCTTTTTTTGTTGGTAATAATTCCTCTCTTTCTTTCTTTCGGTCTTTCTCACAGTCTCCATCTCCGAATCTGTCTACCTCTTTTCCAATCTCCCTCTACCTCTTTCTTATTCTCTCTTACCGTTTGGGACTGCATCCCTCTCTGTCTCTGTCACTTTCTTGTCCCAATCTCTTTCAACCTTTCTCACTCTCTCTCTCTTTGCCAATCTTTCTCTCTGCCTATCTCCCTTTCATTTAATATGGCTCTGACTTTCTCCCTCTGTCTGTCTCTCCTATGTGTAACTCATTCGCTTGTCTTATGTTCCCTCTCTGACTTGCACACTGTGTCACATCCTTGAATTGTTTTCTTTTTCTGTTTCTCACTCTTTCTATCTGTGTGTTTGCTGTCCATTCTCATGCTGCTCTGTCATCCCAGATCACCGAGTGTACTTTATCAGCTGTAGGGTTGGTGGTGTCAGAAATGTAGCACGTCAGAAGCAACAGTATTGAATATACTTCTCTGTCTTTCTAGGTAACTATATTTTGGAAGTGGAGAGTGCTGCTCAGTGGAGCTGCATTAGGTGGAGTCATTCAGTGTATGTCCGCTACCCTTTGACAGAACTGAACTGCGCAAAGATGCCAGAGCACCCTCACACCAACGGAGTCATTGTATTTGAAGCTTACCCTCGGCCGTCCTCTTTTGGGATATTCTACACGTGGAACTTTGGTGATGGAGCTCCTGCTGTTTTGGCAACGAGCTCCACAGTGCAGCATAGGTTTAAAACGAGAGGAATTTACAATGTCACACTCCAAGTCAATAATACAGCCAGTGCAATGAGTTCCTATCTGATGGTTACAGTGGAAGAAGAGATTACATGCCTCGAGGTGACAACCAGTGAGCGCAGTGAGCTGGGTTCTACAATACTGGTTCATGCAGAAGCAAGAAGCGGCTCAAACATTCTGTGGGCCTTCAATATGGGGGATGGACACACCCTTGGAAATCTGACAACTGACACCATTTTTTACAGATACCCTGTGGAAGGGCGTTACACCATCACGGTAACTGGGAGTAACTTGGTCAGCTCAGTTAGTCAGTCGGTTGTTGTGGAGGTGTATGCACTGAAGGTGATGGCTGTCAAACCAACAGGATGCTTGGTCTCAGGAAGCAACACCTCCTTTCAGGCTGAGGTGTCCAGCACAGGGAATGGGACTCAGTTCTGCTGGAGTTTCGGAGACGGGAGCCCGGCCCTGGTGGTCCGAGGCAGCTCCGGGGTCCATCACACCTATGCCACAGCTGGGAACTACACAATCACCGTCACCGCCACCAGCCCCTTCAATACTGCATCCTACCAGGCTGCCATCTGTGTACAGGCGCCCATCCATTCTGTCCAGCTATTGGCCAGGAACCTTTCCGTACGGTTAAGAGACCCAGTTCAGTTTGTGGCCAAGGTGGACCCTGAGGAAGGCAAGCAGCACCCTTACCAATACCACTGGGATTTTGGGGTGCGAGGGCCTCCTATTTCCAGTTGCAGGGAGCAGTCCTTTGTCTATGATAAAGTTGGCATCTACTTGGCTGTGGTCACTGTGAGTAACCATGTTGACCATCAAAGTAGTTCCTGCTCAGTGACTGTTCAGGAAAGTGTTGGGGACTTCACAATTCATCATGAGGGTCTGGCCCAGGAGGCTCTCTCCTCGAACAAAACATATGAATTTCATCTCCATGGTGCCTCGGGTACCAATGCCACATTCTACTGGGACTTTGGCGACGGCACTGCCAGGACAGAGGGCCAGCAGGTATCTCACATTTATCGGAGCTGTGGATGGTTCACCATGATGGTGGTGGGGGTAAACCTGGTCAGTCGCCTGGAGAGGTTCCTGAATGTCCGTGTCATCACCCCCATCACCCAGCTGTGTGTCAGTGCTGGACAGCTGGTAGTGGAAACTGGGAAGAGTGTCACCTTCACTGCTTCGCTGTCCACAGGAGAACAAGTTGTCTTCTTCTGGGCAGTGTGTGGAGACTGTGTCCTACACCCCGGATCATCCAGTTTCAAACACAGCTTCCTGGAGCCTGGCACTTACAGTGTGGTGGTGACAGCAAGAAATGAGGTGAGTGAAGAAACAAAAATGGTCACCGTTCAGGCTGAAGAAAGGATCCAAGATGTGAAAATAGACACTGGAGATCTGATTCACAGAAGTTACTTTGCTGCAAAGGAGGTTTGTATACTGCGTGCACACGTGGCACTGGGGTCAAATGTGTCCTTTGAATGGACCATTAGACGAGGCCCTGTTGTGGTTGCTGTAGGTCAAGGGGCAATCATGATGTTTCAACCAGAGGCAGCTGGGGATTATTGGTTGGTGGTGATGGCCAAAAATGCTCTTGGAGGAGTCAGCCAAAGTGAAGAGATCTCAGTATTGGAGCGTATCAGTGGGGTGAAGGTCACTTCAACACCACGCAACGTAGCCACGGGGCAACCAGTTCAACTGAATGTCACAGTCACCTCTGGGACTGATTTACTGTATGAATGGTTCATCGAAGGAGCTGAAAATCGCCTAAGGACCAGCATCTCCTCACTTTCCTACATTTACTCAACAGCAGGAACCACTAAGGTAAACGTGACCGTCTACAATAGGCTAGGGAGTGTCCAGAACTCCCTTGTTTTAACAATCCAAGAGCCTGTTTGTGAAGTGAGCTACACTGTGCTGGATGAGGCACTCCCTTTTTACTTGCAGACTAATGCCACCACCCATCTGAAGGGCTTTGCAGGCAGAGGCACTGATATCTCCTGGGAATGGTGCCTGCTCAGCCCAGTAGGCACCCACTCCTGGCACGGTCATGAGATCAATCATACGTTCAGCACAGCAGGAGTCTACCCACTCACCCTCAATGCTTCCAATGGAGTTAGCTGGGAGTCAGTGCACCATAACCTCACAGTGCAGGACAGAGTCATAGGGCTTGTCATCGAGTTGGACAAGACAACTGTTCGGGTTGGTGAAGCAGTGACTTTTACCCTTAATGTTCAGCAGGGCAGCATGGTGCGCTACTTCCTGCATTTTGTCACTTTGCGCACACAGTTGTCACTACGTGGAGACACCTACAAAGTGACATTCCCTTCAGTAGGACTGCAGAATGTGACTGCGACAGCATGCAATGAAGTCAGCAGTGAGATGTGCTCTGCCTCTGTGGTGGTGCTGGAGGAGGTCACTGGACTCCATTTGGTTAATTGCTGCCAGTCTACTGTGGAGGCCAACAAGGAGATGAAGCTCACCGCGAGGGTACACACAGGGACAGGTGTGAGGTACAGGTGGCACCTCCACCTGCCAGGCTTACCTGATCTGCATGGCTCAGGGCCAAGCATTACCTACACCCCTCAGAGCACAGGAAAGCTAACTGTCCATGTGGAGGCTATTGGACAGCTTGGTGCCCTTTCACTTACTGAGTGCATTCAAGTTCAACTCCCCGTGTCAGTGGCAGGCAAGCTCTGGAGTGACAATGTTGATCTGTTTGTGGAACAGGCTGTGACATTTCGGATGGTGTTATTGGGGGGTACTGATGTTCGATACCTCTGGAACTTTGGTGACTCACCCAAGACATACACCAGTCAGAATGGCACTATCCAGCACAGGTATAAGACAGCTGGTTGGTACACTGTGGAGGCCAAGGTCTTCAATGATGTCAGCTCTGTGGTTGGCCGCCTGGTGATCAACGTGCGGCAGCCTGCTTGCTGGGCTCCTGAAGTCGGATTGGTCAAACCACCACCTACTGTTGTCCGGGCACGAGCGAGTTACTTTGAGGCTAAGGTGGACCTAAGGGGCTGCACAGCGTACCAGGCTCGCTACCATTGGGAACTGTTAGAGGGCACCAGCTGCCATGGGTCAGCTCGAGTGCCCCTCAGCGCTGTAGATACTGGCAAACCCATCCTGGCCTTGCCCAAATTGGCACTGCCTCTAGGTGCCCACTGCTTGCAGTTCACAGTGGACCTTGTTAGCACACCATTGAGCCAGAAGGTGGCAGCGGTGATCCAGGTGGTACAGAGTAAGCTGCTGGCCATTATCAGTGGAGGATCAGAGAGAACATGGGCCAATCACCAGGATCTGGTACTAGATGGATCAAAATCCTACGACCCGGATGTTGAGATGGAGGAGGAGGCTTTTCTGACTTACCACTGGGTTTGTGAAGCTGTGGTAAGTGCTGAACCTCACATTTCCTGAATAAAATCACAGAAGAGGGCACTTGAGGAAAGTCATTTGGCTAGTAGAGTATGTAACCCCTCTTTCAAAGAGAAGTCCAATCAGTCTTACTCTCCTGCTCTTTCCCTGTAATCCCGCAGACTGTCTCCCTCAAGAATTCAACTAATTCTGTCTGTGGTAGATACAATCCAATCGATATCTACCAGCCCATGATGCAGTCTAAATCCTAAGCAGTCACAGAAACTTTCTGTGCAACATTGGCTGGATGGAAACACAAGTGAAATGGTGGCAGTGATACAGCGGCTGGTACATCAGACGTGGCTCATACTTCCCATGTTGCTGCCCCATGCCATAGAATCCTCTGGATGAAGCATTAAAATTGTACAATCAGAAGAAAGTGTTTGAAAAACCAAAACTAAATCACATGGGCCAATATATTCAAATGTCACTTAGCTTCTGTCTGATGTTTTGTCTGGCCCAGTCACAGATAGATACGATGTTAGATATTTTGAGTAAGAAGATGGATTTTAGAAATTATAGAATCAAAGGAATTTACAGCAGAGAAGGCCATTCAATCCATCATATCGTCCATCAACAGCTGAAAAGCTGTTCAACTTAATCCCACTTTTCTGGTTCTTGTTCTATTGCCTGACAGGTCCTGGCACCATCCAAGTACGTTTCTGCTTCTATTACCCTTTCAGGCAGTGTGTTCCAGATTCTACCAACCTCTGGGTGAGAAATTACCTCCTCAGGTCTTCTCTCAACTTATTGCCTTTCACTGTAAATCTCTGCCATCTCAGCCATGCTGAATAGGTCCTTCCCTCACAATTTTATACATTCCAATCTCCTTGCTTTCAGCGGTGGGAGTGGTGAGGACGCAAGCCAGGATGCAGCCGGCAAGGTAAGCTTTTTTCCTCAGAAACACTTAACTCGTGAGGCAGCGGCCTTCTTGCTTTCAGCGACGGGAGTGGTGAGCACACAAGCCAGGAAGTGAACTAATATATTCGGGCATTGGCTAAACCTGAAACACTACACGTGTAGTGTCTCCCACCCATCCTCCTCCTCTAACCGAAAAAAAAGACTGTGTGGAGGGTCAGTAAGGTAAGGCTTTTTTTTATTCTTCTGGAAATCTAGAGTAGATGGAATGGAAGCTAGGGCAGTTGCATGCTCCTCTTGCAGGATGTGGGAGGTAAGGGTCACTGCTGGTGTCCCCTCTAACTTCACCTGTGAGAAGTGCACCCAACTCCAGCTTCTCACAAACCGCATGAGGGAACTGGAGCTGGAGCTGAATGAACTCTGGATCATTCGGGAGGCTGAGGGGGTGAGAGAGAGGAGTTATAGGGAGGTCGTCACACCCAAGGTACAGGAAAAAGGTAGCTGGGTGACTGTCAGGAGGGGGAAAGGGAACGGGCAGACAGAGCAGGGATCCCCTGTGGCCGTTCCCCTCAATAATAAGTATACCGTTTTGCATACTGTTGAGGGGGAACGACCTACCAGGGGAAGGCCAGAGCGGACAGGTCTCTGGCACTGAGCCTGGCCCTGTCGCACAGAAGGGAAGAGGGGAGAATAGGAGAGCAATTGTAGTGGGGGATTCAATAGTAAGAGGCACAGACAGGAGGTTCTGTGGACGCGAACGAGATGAATGGATGGTATGTTGCCTCCCAGGTGCCAGCGTCCGTGATGTCTCGGATCGTGTCTTCAAGATCCTTAAGGGGGAGGGTGAGCAACCAGCAGTCATGGGACACATCGGTACCAATGCACATAGGTAGAAAAAGGACAGAGAATGTGAAAAATTAGTACAGGGAGTTAGGTTGGAAGCTGAAGTCCAGGACAAACAGGGTAGTTATCTCTGGATTACTACCAGTGCCATGTGATAAGAAATAGGGAGAGAATGCAGCTAAACACGTGACTTCAGGGCTGGTGTAGGAGGGAGGGCTTCCATTATGTGGATAATTGGAGCACATTCTGGGGAAGGTGGGACCTGTACAGAAAGGACGGGTTGCACCTGAACCGGAAGGACACAAATATCCTGGGAGGGAGGTTTGCTAGAGCTATACGGGATGGTTTAAATGAGATTGGCAGGGGGTGGGGAACCGGATTGGTAATTCAGAGGATGAGGTATTTAGTCTTCCAACAGACACAACAGGGAGTGAGGTTGTTAATAAAGAAGTGCGGTCGACGGAGCGTAATTATGGACACAGGGATGGTTTGAGGTGTGTATATTTCATGGAACATAGAACATTACAGCGCAGTACAGGCCCTTCGGCCCTCGATGTTGCGCCGACCTGTGAAACCAATCTGAAGCCCATCTAACCTAAACTATTCCATTATCATCCATATGTTTATCCAATGACCATTTAAATGCCCTTAAAGTGGGCGAGTCTACTATTTTTGCAGGCAGGGCATTCCACGCCCTTACTACTCTCTGAGTAAAGAACCTACCTCTGACATCTGTCCTATATCTATCACCCCTCAATTTAAAGCTATGTCCCCTCGTGCTAGCCATCACCATCCGAGGAAAAAGGCTCCCACTGTCCACCCTATTTAATCCTCTGATCATCTTGTATGTCTCTATCAAGTCACCTCTTAACCTTCTTCTCTCTAACGAAAACAGCCTCAAGACCCTCAGCCTTTCCTCATAAGACCTTCCCTCCATACCAGGCAACATCCTGGTAAATCTCCTCCGCACTCTTTCCAATGCTTCCACATCCTTCCTATAATGCGGTGACCAGAACTGTATGCAATACTCCAAGTGAGGCCGCACCAGAGTTTTGTACAGCTGCAACTTCAATACTAGAAGTATCAGAAATAAGGCAGATGAGCTTAGAGCATGGGTCAGTACTTGGAACTATGATGTTGTGGCCATTACAGAAACTTGGGTAACTCAGGGACAGGAATGGTTGTTGGAAGTTCTGGGATTTAGATGCTTTAAAAGAAATAGGGAGGGTGGTAAAAGAGGTGGGGGAGTGGCATTGCTGGTCAGGGCTAGTATAGCAGCTACTGAAAGGCAGTTCGAGAATGACATGTCTACAGAGTCAGTTTGGGTTGAGGTCCAGAACAAGAAAGGAACAGTCACTTTGTTGGGGGTTTTTTACGGACCCTCTAATAGTTGCGGAGAAGTGGAGGAGCGGATTGGAAGGCAGATACTGGAAAGGTGCAGAAGTCACACGGTTGTAGTCATGGGTGACTTCAACTTTCCAAATATTGATTGAAACTTTTTAGTTGTAATAGTTTAGATTGAGCGGATTTTGTCCAGTGCGTTCAGGAAGGATTCCTGACACAGTACATAGATAGACCAACACGAGGAGAGGCCACTTTGGATTTGGTGCTTGGCAATGAACTGGGCCAAGTGTTAAACCTGTTGGTAGGAGAGCATTTTGACGGTAGCGATCATAACTCTGTTACTTTTATAATAGTCATGGAAAAGAATAGGTACAGGGTAAAGTTTATAATTGGTGGAAGGGTAATTGCAATTCTGTTAGGCAAGAACTGGGTAATATAAAATGGGAACAGATGCTGTCAGGGAAGAGCACTATTGAAATGTGAAGATTATTTAAAGAATGCATACTGCGTGTGCTCAATATGTTTGTCCCCAGCAGGCAGGGAAGATGCAGTCGAGTGAGGGAGGCTTGGTTCTCAAGAGAGGTCGAACGACTGGTTAAGAGGAAGGAGGAGGCTTATATAAGGTTTAGGAAACGAGGATCGGAAAAGGCTCCAGAGGGATACAAGTTATCCAGGAAGGAGCTGAAGAAAGGGCTTAGGAGAGCTATAAGGGGGAATGAGAAAACCGTGGCAGATAGGGTCAAGGAAAACTCCAAGGCTTTGTACACGTACGTGAGGAATAAGAGAATGACCAGAGAAAGGATAGGGCCGATCAAGGATTGTAAAGGGAATTTGTGCACGGAGCCTAAAGAGATAGTAGAGGTCCTTAATGAATATTTTTCTTCGGTATTCACAACTGAGAGGGACCTAGTTGTAGAGGTGGACAGTGTGAAACGGGCTGGTAGGCTAGAGGAGGTGGATGTTAGTAAGGAAGATGTACTGGGAATTTTGAGGAACTTGAAGATTGATCAGTCCCCGGGCCTGATGGGATTTATCCAAGGATTCTACGGGAAGCGAGGGAAGAGATTGCAGGGCCTTTGGTGATGACCTTTTCGTCCTCACTGTCCACGGGTATAGTGCCGGAAGATTGGAGAGAGGCAAACGTCATTCCCTTGTTCAAAAAAGGGAATAGGGATAACCCCAGAAATTACAGGCCAGTTAGTCTTACATCAGTGGTGGGCAAATTATTGGAAAGGGCTACGACAGGTAGGATTTATGATCACTTGTTTGATTCGTGATAGTCAGCATGGACTTGTGAGGGGTGGATCATGCCTCACAAACCTTATTGAATTCTTTGAAGAGGTGACCAAACACGTGGATGAAGGTAGAGCAGTGGATGTGGTATACATGGATTTAAGTAAGGCGTTTGATAAGGTTCCCTATGGAGGCTTATGCAGAAAGTAAGGAGGCATGGGATAGGGGGAAATGTGGCAGATTGGATTCAGAATTGGCTGACCCTTAGAAGACAAAGGGTGGTAGTGGATAGAAAATATTCATCATGGTGCTCAGTTATGAGTGGTGTACCACAAAGATCAGTTCTGGGTCCTCTTCTATTTGCAATTTTTGTAAATGATTTGGATGTAGGAGTGGAAGGGTGGATTAGTAAGTTCGCGGACGATACGAAGGTGGGTCACGTTGTGGATACTGCGGAGGGCTGTTCTAGGTTACAAAGGGGCATTGATAGAATGCAGAGCTGGGCTGAGAAGTGGCAGATGAAGTTTAACCCTGAAAAGTGTGAGGTGATTCATTTTGGAAGGACAAACTTGAAAGCAGAATGTAGGGTTAATGGAAAGATTCTCGGCAGTGTGGAGGAGCAGAGGGATCTTGGGGTTCATGTCCACAGTTCCCTGAAAGCTGCCACCCAGGTGGATAGAGTTGTTAAGAAGGCGTATGGTGTGCTAGTTTTCATTAATAGAGGGATTGAGTTTAAGAGCCATGAAGTTATGCTCCAGCTATACAAAAGCCTGATTCGGCCACATCTGGAGTATTGTGTCCAGTTCTGGTCACCTCATTACAGGAAAGATGTGGAAGTGCAGAGGAGATTTACCAGGATGTTGCCTGGAATGGAAGGAAAATCTTACGAGGAAAGGTTGAGCGAGCTAGGGCTTTCCTCTTTAGATCGACGAAGGATGAGAGGTGACTTGATAGAGGGGTACAAAATGATCAGAGGTATAGATAGAGTGGACAGCCAGAGACTTTTTCCTAGGGTGGACGTAGCTATTACAAGGGGTCATATTTTTAAAGTGAGTGGAGGTAGATATAGGGGAGACGTCAGAAGTAGGTTCTTTACTCAGAGAGTGGTCGGGGCGTGGAATGCATTTCCGGAGAGGGTAGTGGAGTCGGCCTCATTAGGGGCATTTAAGCGGCAATTAGATAGGCATATGGATGATAGTATAAGGTAGGGGTGGAGGTTAGATAGACCTTAGGTTTAGGGTAAAAGTTCGGCACAACATCGTGGGCCGAAGGGCCTGTACTGTGCTGTACTGTTCTGTGTTTATTCGGCTGCCTTTGTTCCAAAGTTGATAATCCCAGCATTCTTTCCTCATAATCATATTTCTTTAGTCCAGGCAACATGCTCATTAATCTCCACCTCACCTTCTCTAATGCCATTACATTGTTCATCAGTGTGGTGATCAGAATTACACACACAATGCCAACTTTTCCAGCATGAACTCCCTTAAATTCTACCCCTCAGATAACAAAAGTGAGGATCCCATGTGGCTTCTTGGCCACCTTGTCAGCCTGTCCAGCCACCCTCGGAGGCCTTGGATGCACACTCAAATGTTCCTCTGCTTCTCTATAATTCTCAGTGTACGATCTCACTAATGTGTTTCCCTGTCTCGTTAGTCCTCCACAAATGCATTATCTCATACTTCTCCGGATTGAAAACTGTCTGTCTAACTGGTTTATTGTTATATTTCTGCAGTTATACCTTAATTGATCATTGCAAACCACACAGCCATCATCTGCACGCTTTCTAATATCTCACCCTGCACTGAAATGCAAGTCACTGAACAATTCCACAGAGTGAAATGGATACAACAGTAAGTCCTGTACAAGTCCACTGGAAACAGTCCTTCAGTCACAAAATGATCCAGTGGCTTTTGCTTCCTGCCACTGAGCCAATTTTGAATTGGAATTCATTTTATCCTCTGAACAGTTTTTTTAGTCATCCATGAGATGTGGGTTTACTGACTAGGCCAGCATTTATTGCCCTAAGGGCAGTTAAGAGTCACCAGATTTTTGTGGGCCTACAGTCACATGCAGCTTAGACTAGGTAAGGGTGACAGTTTCCTTCGCTAAAGGACATTTGTGAACGAGATGGACTTTTGCTGCCAATCAGCAATGGATTCATGGTTACCATTAGATTTTTATTGAGTTCAAATTCCACTGTCTGTCATGTCAGGATTTAAACTGGATCCCCAGAATATTACCTGGGTCTCTGGATTAATAGTAATGATACTACCATTAGGCCATCAACTCCCCTAAATAGGACCTAACAGGACCTCATCAGATGTTTTGCTGAAATACTTATACACATATCAACTGTACTACCCCCATTCTCCCTCTGGCTCCCATCTCAAAAAACTCAATCAAGATTTTCAGATGAATCTTTCCTTTCACAAACCTGTGCTGACATTTTTAAAAATTCTCTTGTGAGATGTGGGCATTGCTGGCTAGGCCAGCATTTATTGCCCATCCCTATTGGCCCATGAGAAGGCAATAGTGAGCAGCCTTCTTGAACCACTGTAGTCCATGTGCTGTAGGTTGACTCTTAATGCCGTTATGGAGGGAATTCTAGGATTTTGACACAGTGACAGTGAAGGAACAGCAATATATTTCCAAGTAAAAACCGAAAAAACAGTAGATGCTGTAAATTAGAAACAAAAACAGAATTTGATGGAAATGGTCAGCAGGTCTGGCAGAAATTAGAATTGATGTTTCGGGTTGAGTGACCCTTCCTCAGAACTGATGGTAGCTAGGAAAATGTTAGTTTACGTGCAGAAGGTAGGATGGGGGGAGGGGTTAAGGAGTAAACGATAGGTGGGGATAGAGCCCAAAGAGAGAGAACAGTAGTACAGACAAAAGAGTGGATAACAATCTGGCTAGGAGGGTGAATAGCTATTAATGGGTACTGGTAGTAGTTAACAATGAGTTATGTGTAATAGCAGACTATGTGTTAATAAGGCCGAATGTGTGGGGTTGGGATAAGGGTATGGGAGAGCTCAAGCCGGAAAGTTATTGATCTCTATATTGAGTCTGGAAGGCTGCAAGGTCCCCAAGGAGAGTGCGAAGATAAAATCCAATACCGGGGTCCTGTGCTAGAACAAGGGGAACTACAATAGAATGAGGGAGCACTTGGCTAAAGTAAACTGGAAACAAAGATTTTATGGTGGGACAGTTGACGAGCAGTGGAGGACTTTCAAAGCAATCTTTCAAAGTGCTCAGCAAAAGTATATTGGAATGAAAAGGAAGGACTGTAAGAAAAGGGGTAATCTGCCATGTGTGTCTAAAGAAATAAGGGAGGCTATCAAATTGAAAGAGAAGGCATACAAAGTGGCCAAAAACAGCATGCAACTAGAAGATTGGGAAAACTTTAAAGGTCAACAGAAAGCCACAAAAAGAGCTATAAGGAAAAGTAAGATAGAACATGAGAAAAAATTAGCACAGAATATAAGGACAGATAGGAAAAGTTTCTATAAATATATAAAACGAAAAAGAGTGGCTAAAGTAAAAGTTGACCCTTTAGAGCATGACAAGGGGAATTTAGTTATGGGATATGATGAAATGGCCGAGGCATTGAACAGGTATTTTGTATCGGTCTTCACAGTGGAGGACACTAATAACATGCAGTAATTGACAAAGAGACAAAGGTGTGTGAGGACCTGGAAACAATCATAATTACGGAAGAGGTAGTGTTGGGCAAACTAATGGAGCTAAGGATTGATAAGTCTTCTGGCCCTGATGGAATGCATCCCAGGGTACTAAAAGAGATGGCGGGAGAAATAGCAGGTGCACTGGCGGAAATTTTCCAAAATTCGCTGGACTCTGGGGCAGTCCCAGCAGATTGGAAAACAGCAAATGTGACGCCACTGTTTAAAAAGGGAAGTAGACAAAAGATGGGGAATTATAGACCGGTTAGCTTAACCTCTGTAGTGGGGAAGATGCTTGAGTCTATTATCAAGGAAGAAATAGCAAGGCATCTTGATAGAAATTGTCCCATTGGGCAGAGGCAGCATGGGTTCATGAAGGGCAGGTCATGCTTGACAAATCTTTTGGAATTCTATAAAGACATTACGAGCGAGGTGGACAATGGGGACCCAGTGGATGTGGTGTACTTAGATTTCCAAAAGGCCTTTGACAAGGTGCCGCACAAGAGGCTACTGCATAAGATACGGATGCATGGCATTAAGGGTAAAGTATTAGCATGGATAGAGGATTGGTTGACTAACAGGAAGCAAAGAGTGGGGATAAATGAGTGCTATTCCAGCTGGCAGTCAGTGACTAGTGGTGTGCCTCAGGGATCAGTGTTGGGACCACAATTATTTACAATTTATATAGATGATTTGGAGTTGGGGACCACGTGTAGGGTGTCAAAGTTTGCAGATGACACTAAGGTGAGTGGCAAAGCAAAGTGTGCAGAGGACTGTGAAACTTTGCAGAGGAACATAGATACATTGAGTGAGTGGGCGAAGGTCTGGCAGATGGAATACAATATAAATAAATGTGAAGTCATACATTTTGGTAGGAGTAATAGTAAAAAGGATTATTACTTGAATGGTAAAAAGTTGCAGCATGCTGCTATGCAGACGGACCTGGGTGTCCTTGTGCATGAATCACAGAAGGTAGGTCTGCAGGTACAACAAGTAATTAGGAAGACAAATGGAATTTTGTCCTTTGTTACTAAAGGGATTGAAATAAAAAGCAGAGAGGTTATGTTGCAGCTCTACAAGGTGCTGGTGAGGCCACACCTGGAGTACTGTGTGCAGTTTTGGTCTCCTTACTTGAGAAAGGATGTACTGGCACTGGAGGGGGTGCAAAGGAGGTTCACTAGGTTGATTCCGGAGTTGGGGGGGTTGGCTTATGAGGAGAGACTGAGTAGATTGGGATTATATTCATTGGAATTCAGAAGATTGAGGGGGGATCTTATAGAAATATATAAAATTATGAAGGGAATAGAAAAGATAGAAGTAGAGAGGATGTTTCCACTGGCAGGTGAAGCTAGGACAAGAGGGCATAGCCTCAAGATTAGAGGGAGCAGATTTAGGACTGAACTGAGAAGGAATTTCTTCACCTAGAGGATTGTTAATCTATGGAATTCCCTGCCCAGTGAAGTAGTTGACGCTACTTCAGTAAATGTTTTTGAAAAAAAGGTAGTTTTTTTGAACAATAAAGGAATTAAGGGATACGGTGAGAACGCGGGTAAGTGGATCTGAGTCCACGAAAGGATCAGCCATGATCTTATTGAATGACGGAGCAGGCTCGAAGGGCCAGATGGCCTACTCCTGCTTCTAGTTCTTATGTTCTTATGTTCAAATGGAAAATGAAGTGCTGTTCTTCCAACTTGCCCTGAGCTTTGCTGGAGCGCTGCAGCAAGTCTGAGACAGAGATGTTGGCCAGGGAACAGGGTGGAGTGTTAAAGTGGCAGGCAGCTGGAAGCTCAGGGTCTTTTTTGCGGACAGAACATAGGTGTTCTGTGAAGCAGTCACCCAGTCACTGTTTGTTTCCCCAGTGTATAGGAGACCATATTGTGAGCAGTGAATGCGGTAGACGAGATTACGTGAAGTGCAGGTGAAATGCTGCTTCACCTGGAAGGTATGTTTGGGTCCTTGAGGAGGGAGGAAGTAAATGCACAGGTGTTACACCTTTTGTGGTTGCAGGGGAAGGTACCGTGAGACTGTGGGGGAATGTTGAGAGTGAAGGAAGTGTGGACCAGGGTGTCTTGGAGGGAATGGTTCCTGTAGAAGGCTGACAAGGGGAGGGAGGGGAATATGTGTCTGGTCGTGGCATCTCACTCGAGGTGGCAGAAATGGTGGCTAATAATCCTCTGGATGTGGATGCTGGTGGAATGGTAAGTGACGATCCTATCACTGTTGTGAGAGAGAAGAGAGGGGGTGAGGGTAGAAGTGCAGGAGATAGGTCGGACCCAGCTGTGAGCCCTGTCGACCATGGTGCTAGGGAATCCTTTGTTGAGGAAGAAGTTGGACATTTTGGAAGCTCCCTTGTCAAAGTTCGCATCATCAGAATAGATGTGATGGTGACGGAGGAACTGGGAGAATGGAATAGTCTTTACAGGGATCAAGTGTGAGGATGTATAGTTGAGGTAACGGTGGAAGTTGGTGGGTTTGTAGTGGATATAGGTGGCCAGCCTATCCACAGAAATAGAAACAGATGTGTTGAGGAAGGGAAGGGAGGAGTCAGAGATGGACCAGATGAAAGTGAGAGCAGGGTGGACATTGGAAGCGAAATCAGTAAAATTTCTAATTCCAATTAGAGAGAGGGAAGCAGCACCAATGATATTGGTATATTGGAGAAAGAGTTGTGGGTGGGGGTCAGAAATATGACTGGAACGAAGAATGTTCGAAGTATCCGACAAAGAGCCAGGCATAGAGGGGTTTTCTAGAGTTTGAGCAATAACTCATCCAGCAACTGAAGCAAACCCGGTACTACAGCCATATTTCCATTCTCAATACCTGCCTCTGCAGCCGGATCATCCCCAATGGACTCCAAATAATGCTTGCACCATTCCAATTTGGCCCAAACTGTGACAACTATTATCTACAGTACATCCACAGCCTCCAGAAACAGTTTTGTCAGCTCCACACTCGCAGCCATGCGCCGACATCTCACACTACAGTCAGCCTTACCCCAGCTCAGAGCCACCCTCTCCCAGACCTGCAAAGGACTTCTACTGTTTTTCATTCTACACAGGATCCACACCCTCACCCAATGCTTTTTCTCTGCTGTAATGGACATTAAAGACCATAAATACCCCAAACTTGCTTGTGCTTATCTCCAAACACAGACCTCCTCCACCATCCCAGACACCAACCCTATCCAGGATGTCACTCTCAATTTTCCCGGCATCATTAACCATACAGTCGCCTCAGTCTCTCCCACTGACACGTCGACTACGTCACTTCTGCCGACGCCAGCCACATCACTCCCTCTGCCAACACTGGCAATGTCACTTCCTCCGCCACCAGCGCGGGGGATGTCACTTTCACTTCCACCTACGTGACCAACCCCGTACACGCACCCATTCCCGAGACAGTCTCCACCCCCACTCCCAGCCACCAGGTTTACACCTAGTCGCGGCCCCATTCCCTGCCAGGTATTCACCATCCCCACCCCCAGACATCCCCCTGAATGAGGACGAACAGTCAGTCCTCAGCAAAGGACTCACATTCATTCCCCTGCGCCCAGACATCAATGAATTGCATTCACATCTGGAAGTCGAACTCTTTTTCCGTTGCCTCCCCCTCCGTGTCTATTTCTTTAACCGGAAGTCTAACCGGCCCTCTACAGACTCCTTCTCCCACCTCCAACACACCCCATCCTCCTGGGCACCACCCCATGGTCTCCTACCCTCCCTCGACCTCTTCATCTCCAACTGCCATCGTGACATCGATCGCCTCAACCTCTCCACCTTCTGACTCACTCCAACCTCTCCCCCATGGAACGTGCAGCCCTCCGCTCCCTCCGCTCCAACTTCAACCTTACCATCAAACCCGCGGATAACGGGGAGCACGGTAGTGCGCTGGTGCATTGACGTCTGCATTGTGAAGGCCAGATGCCAACTCTCTGACACCTCCTCTATCGTCCCCTCAATTATGACCCACCCCTGATCACGTGACCATCATCTCAGGACACCTCCCATCCACCTCCAACCTCATCATTCCCCAACCCCGCACTGCCCATTTCTATTTCCTTCCCAAAATTCACAAACCTGACTGCCCCGGCCAACCCATTGTCTCTGCCGGCTCCTGCCCCACTGAGCTCATCTCATGTACCTTGACTCTGTCTTTTCTCCCCGGTCCAGGAGCTCCCCACGTACATTCAGGATACCACCCACACCTTCCACCTCCTCCAGGACTTTCAATTCCCCAGCCCCCAAAACCTCAACTTCACTAGGGACATCCAATCCCTCTACACTTGTATTCCCCTACATGGATGGCTTCTTTCTCTCCCACAGGCTCAACCAGTCCCCCTCCACCAACGCCCTCATCTGTTTAACGCAACTTGTTCTTACCCTCAACAACTTTCCTTTAACTTCTCCCACTTCCTACAAACCAAAACGGTGGCTATGGGCATCTGTATAGGTCCAAGCTATGCCTGCCTCTTCATAGGATACGTAGAATAATCCCTCTTCTGCTGTTACACTGGCACCATCCTTCACCTGTTCCTCTGTTACAGTCATCAATGTATCAGCGCTGCCTCATGAGGAGCTTGAACAGTTCATCAACTTTACTAACACTTTTCACCTCAACCTCAAATTCACCTGGACCACCTCCAATACCTCCGTCCCCTTCCTGGCCGTCTCTGTCTCCATATCTGGTAACCGTCTCAGCACTGACATCAATTTCAACCGCACCAACTCCCACAGCTAATTTGACTACACCTTCTCTCACCTACCCTCCTGCAAGAATGCGATCCCATGCCCCCAGTTCCTCCACCTCCGCCACATCTGCTCCCAAGATGGAGCGTTCCACTCCTGGACATCCCAGATGTCATCCTACCTGAAGGACCACAACTTCTTCCCTCTATTTATTGAAAATGCCCTCAATCGCATCTCTTGCATTTCCTGCACTTCTGCCCTCAAACCCCCACCCCCTAACAAAAATAAAGACAGAGTCCCCCTGGTCCTTACCTATCACCCCACCAACCTCCGCAACCAGCACATCATCCTCTGCCATTTCTGCCACATACAATCTGACCTCACCACCACCTTTCATAGGGACCGCTCACTCTGTGACTCCCTTGTCCGGTCCACACTCCCCACCACACCTGTCACCTTTCCCTGCAACTGCAGGAGGTGCTACATACGTCCCTACACCTCCCCTCTCACCTCCATCTGGGGCCCAAGACACGTTTTCTATATCCAACATCCTGGTCCACTGTATCCGTTGCTCCTGATGTGGCCTCCTCTACATCGGTGAGACCGAACGTAGACTCAGTGACAGACTTGCAGAGCACCTGCGCTCCGTACACTATAATCAACAACTCCTTCCGGTTGCCAACCATTTTAACTACCCCTCCCACTCCTTGGGTGACATGTCCATCCTGGGCCTCCTCTAGTGCTACAAAGATGCCACACGCAAACTAGAGGAACAACACCTCATATTCCACCTCGGAAGCCTACAGCCTGATGGCCTAAACATAGAATTCACCAGTTTCAAAGTCTCCCCACCCTTGGCCTCATCCCACGTCCAACCCTCCCTCCCATCCCCGCCTCCTTGACCTGACACTACCTGTCCATCTCTTTCCCCACCTATCCGCCTCACTGACCAATCCCCACTATCCCCTCCCTGCATTCACCTATCACCATCCCATATACCTTTCCCCAGCCCCACCCCTCTATTTATTTCCCAGCTCCCTTCCTCCTCCTGATGAAGACTCTAGGCCCGAAACGTTGACTCTCCTGCTTCTCTGATACTGCCTGATCTGCTGTGTTCCTCCAACTCCACACTGTGTTGACTCTGACTCCAGCATCTGTAGTTCTTGCGATCTCCAAGAGACAGGCATAACTGGGGCCCATACAGGTAACCATGGCCACCCCTCTGACCTGAAGAAAATGAGAGGAATTAAAAGAAGAGTTGTTCAAGGTGAGGATGAGCTCGGCCAAGCAGAAGAGGCTGGTGATGGATGGGGACGGTTCAGGCCTTTGTTCCAGGAAGAAGCTGAGAGTCCTGAGACCATCCTGGTGGGGGAACGGAGATGTAAAGGGATTGCATGTCCATGGAAAAGCGAAGGCGGCTGGAGCCTGCAAACTGGAAATTCTGAAACTTACAAAAGGAATTGGGGATTTAAGTGGGCAAGGGTTGGACCAGCGGAGAAAAGATCGAGTCAAGGTAGGAAGAGATGTGTTCTGTGGTGCACGAGCAGGCAGAAACAATGGGTCTTCCCAGGCAGTCCTGTTTACGTATTTTGGGAGGAAGATAGAAGTGAGCTGTGTGGGTTTGGGGGACTATTAGGTTGGAGGCAGTGGGGGCAAAATCACCAGATTTTGATTTGATTTTTTTTTGTGGTCATGTGTACCTAAGTACAGTGAAAAGCTTTGTTTGCAAGTGGTACAGGCAGAAGACATACAGCAAGGACATACAGGTGATAGGGTGCTTAGACAGAGTGAGGCTTACCGGTTACACTTCACAGGAGGTGCATGAAGCAAGATCAACATTATTTAAAGTTAGAGAGTCCATTGATCAGTTTAGTAATGGCAGGCAGGAAGTAGTTCTTGAACCTGCTCCTGCATGTGTTCAAACTCCTGTATCTTCTGTCTGATGGAGAGGTTTTTGGAGACCATCAGTGGGGTGGGAGGGGGTGGGCCTTTGATGATGTTGGCAGCCTTTCCTCGGCAATAAGAAAGGTAAATGGTGTCCGTGGATGGGAGGTTGGCTTCTGTGATGGTCTCGGCTGTGTACACTACCTTCTGTAGTTTATTACGGTCCCAGCCAGAGCAGTTGCTGTACCAGGCCATTATGCACCCAGATAGTATGATTTCCATGATGTGTCTGCAAAAGTTAGTGAGGGTCCTTATGGACGTGCTGAATTTCCGGAGCGGCCTGGGGAAGAAGCAGCATTGTTGTGCCTTCTTGACCATTGCATCTATGTGGGAAGTCCAGGACAAGTTGTTGGTTATTGGCAGTCCTAGGAACTTGGCACTCTCAACCCTCTCAAGCTCTGCTCTTTGATGTCGATGGGGGTGTGTTCTCCTCCTTTCTTCCTGAAGTCAATGATCAGTTTTTTTGGTTTTGCTGACATTGAGAGAGAGGTTGTTATCATTGCACCACGGTACCAAGCTCTCTATCTCCTTTCTGTATTCTGACTTATCGTTGTTTGATATCTGTCCTACCATGGTGGTGTCATCAGCAGACTTGTGTAGATGGTGTTCATTCGGAATTTGACAACACAGTTGTGGGTGTACAGGGAGCACAGTAGGGGACTGAGGACAGTGTTGAGAGTTATTGTCTATCTTTGCTGATTGCCGCCTATGGGCCAGGAGGCTGAGGATCCAGTTGCAGAGGCCAACTGGGTTTTGGAGTTTTGAGATCAGTCTGGAGGGGTTTATGGTGTTGAATGTGTTACAGGGATGAGTGCAGGCCTAGGGAAATGGGCTCCGCTGTAAACCTTTTATGTCAGTAAGCAAGTTGCAGGGGATTGAAGCAGTCTGGGAGGCTAGAGTTATTGTGGGCCATGACCAGCCTCTCGAAGCATCTCACGATTATGGAGGTCAGACCCATTGGGTGGTAGTCATTAAGATGAAATGGGTTTGGTGACTGTAGTTGACACAATGTCCTGATGCCCCATTGTGGGGTCGTGGTCTGGGGGAAATAGGAGGAAGTATCAGAGAGCTGGCACTCAGCCTCTACAATGCAGGGGTTGGTCCGCCAGACCACAACAGCACCACCCCTATCAGTAGGCTTAATTACAAAGTCAGGGTTGGATCTGAGAGCAGGGAGTGCAGTCAGTTCCTGGGAGGATAGGTAGGAATGGGTAAGGGGGGCAGAGAAATTGAGATGACCTATGTCCCTTGAACTGTTCATTGAGAACTGTCAGAGTGCAGGCAAAAGGCCAGAGAGAAGGGTCCAGGTAGAGGGAGAGTGTTGGAGGTGAGTGAAAGGGCCTGTTGGATGGGGAGAGGACTTTTGCCCAAAGAAATGGGCACGGAGGCGAAGGCGTTGGAAGAAGAGTTCAACGTCATGTCGTGCCTAAAATTTGTTAAGGCGACCACTTCGTAGAACACCTACATTCTGTCTGCTAAAAAGACCCTGAGCTTCCAATTGCTTAATACTTAAATGCACCACCCTGTTCCCTGGCCACCATCTCTGTCTCAGGCTTGCAGCAGTGCTCCAGTGAAGCGAAGCTCAGTGCAAGCTGGAAGAACAGTCCCTCCTGGGGACATTGCAGCCTTCCGGGCTCAATATTGATTTTGAGTTCAGTAAATTTAAGGCCTGTGCTCTCCCATATCCTCATTCCAATCCCCACACATCAGGCCTTGTTAATACATAGTCTGCTTTTACACACAACCCATTGTTAGCCACTACCAGTCTCCATTAACAGCTATTCGCCCTCCTAGCCAGATTGTTATCCATTCTTTTGTCTGTTCAACTGCTCTTCTCTCTCTCTTTGGGCTCTGTCCCCATCTATCATTTACTCCTTACTCCCTCCCCCCATCCTATCTTCTGCATATAAACCGACAATTTCTGAGCTACTGTCAGTTCTGAGGAAGGGTCACTCAACCTGAAATGTTAACTCCGATTTCTCTCCACAGCTGCTGCCAGAGCTGCTGAGTATTTCCAGCAATTTCTATTTTTATTTCTGATTTACAGCATCCACAGTTTTATTTTCGGTTTTTACTTGGAAACATATTGCTGTTCCTTCACTATTGCTGGGTCAAAATCCTGGAATTCCCTCTGTAAGGGCATTAAGTGTCAACCTACAGCACATGGACTATGGCAGTTCAAGAAGGCTGCTCACCATTGCCTTCTCATGGGCCAATGGGGATGGGCAATAAATGCTGGCCCAGATGCTCCCAGACCTGCTGAGCTTTTCCAGCAATTTCTGTTTCTTTTGTCGAATATGTTTCCAAGCCAGGAATGTGAGTGGCTTGGAGGGGATCTTGCAGGCTGTGGTATTCCCAAGTATCTGCTGCCCTTTTCCTTTGAGATGGAAGTGGTCGTGGGTTTGAATGGTGCTGGCTAAGGATCCTTGATGAATTTCTCCAGTTCTTGTAGGGTGACTGCTGCTACTGAGCATTAGTGGTGGAGGGAGTGGATGCTTGTGGATGTGGTGCTAATCAAGTGGGCTGCTTTGCCCGGGATGGTGTTAAACGTCTTGAGTTTGTTGGAGCTGCACTCATCCAGGCAACTGGACATATTCCACCACACTTCTGACTTGTGCCTTGTGGATAATGGACAGGCTTTGGGAAGACAGTTTTAAATCACCAAAGGATAAAGCAGGTTCTGCCTCCCCCAGAAGCAGCCCCTTTGTTGCAGGAATTTAAAGCCCTTCTTCCTGCATTATCTCTCCAGCCATGGGTTCATCAGCTTTGCCTTCATATTTCTGCACTCCTGAGCACGTGACACTTCATAAGGGAGATGGAGTTGTACTGTTTGTGTCACTGGACTAGTAATCGTGACATCACGTGACATCAAGCAGAATCTGGACATTCTCCTATTTTCCAATCTCTCTCCTAACTCCCCAAACCTTGTTTGTTGGACTTCATCCCTCTTTCTGCCTGTTGTTAATACCAAAATGGAGTCTTGCTATTCACCACCTCCCAGAATGCCCTACAGCTGCTCATTGATATGTTTCAGCCTGACACCAAGTAGGTAACATGCCATCCTGGAGTCACATCAGTGGCAGAGAGTCATCTGCCTGTTCCCTTTAGTGTCACAGTGCCTTGCACTCTTCCTCCCACAGCCCTTGTACAGCTGAGTCACCCAAGGTGCGTTGGACCTGGCACTCCTTGCACACTCCAAAGGAACCAGAATTTAGAACTGAATATCGGGCAGAGAACATCCCTCACAGGACCCTACCTTGCCCTTCCTTGTTAAACACATTCCCTCTGCCTTGGCTGCCCTATAATGATTGCAGCTGCCATTGAGCACCTTGAGTTTCTCTAGTTGGTGATATTTACTCCATGTGTTGTTACCCAGGTCACAGGAAGCATCAAAGCTTCTCACATAGGATAGCATGTGCAATGAACACAGCCGAGGTTCCCAGGAAGCTCCTTCCCTAATTGTAACAGTACAAAAGCTCTTGCTTTTGTTATTGTTTGTGGTTCTCATAGAGTCATAGAGTAATACAGCATGGAAACAGGCCATTCAGCCCAAACTAGTCCATGATGACCATGGTGCCCACACAGCTAGTTCCAATTGCCTGCATTTGGCCCACATCCCTCTAAGGGTCATGATTTCAAGGTGAGAGGGGAAAAGTTCTTTACGCAGAGGGTGGTGGGTGCCTGGAACGCGTTGCCAGCGGAGGTGGTAAAGGCCGGCACGATAGCATCATTTAAGATGTATCTAGACAGATACATGAATGGGCAGGGAGCAGAGGGATACAGACCCTTGGAAAATAGGCAACAGGTTTAGATAGAGGATCTGGATTGGCGCAGGCTTGGTGGGCCAAAGGGCCTGTTCCTGTGCTGTAATTTTGTTGTTCTTTCTTCTTTGTTCTAAACCCTTCCCAGCCATGTACCTGCCCAAATGTTTTTTAAATGTTGCTATTGCACCTGTCTCAACCACTTTCTTTGGCAGCCCATTCCTTATAGGCACCATTCTCTGAGTGAAGAAGTTGCCCCTCCGGTCCTTTTTAAATCTTTCCTCTCTCACCTTAAACCTATGCCCTCTAGTTTTCAGTTCCCCATCCCTGGGGAAAAGACTATATAAATTCATCCTATCTATGCCCGTCATGATTTTATACACCTCAATAAGGTCACCCCTCAATCTTCTATGTTCAAAGGAATAAAGTCCTATCCTGGCCAACCTCTCCCTATAACTCAGTCCTACTAGTCCTGGCTACATCCTCATAAATCGTCTTTACACACTTTCCAGCTTAACTGTGGAGATCCTAATGGGATTGGAGCTGCAGCACAAGATGGTCCTCGTCACTAACTCCATGGAGTCTAACAAGGAACGCGTAGCGCCGCCACTGTGGGAAACAGAATGATTCCCCACTTACAGTGATTAAGTGGGGTTAGAGCAGAGGCTCATGAATGTGATAGTGCAGAATCAGCTTTACTCTGTAACAGTGTGCTGCACCTGCCCTGGGAGTGTTTGATGGAGAAAGTGTAGAGGAAGCTTTAGAACATAGAACATTATAGGACACAATGTTGTGCCAAACATCTGTATCTAACACTGTGCTTGACCTGTTCTAAGAATGTTTGAGGTGGACTGTGTAAAGTAAGCTTTACTTTCAGTTTACAAGAGGTTTAATCTGTAACCCTTTGCAGTTTCAGTCCTGGGATTGCTTGGTGGGGAAAGCACAGAGGGAGCTTTAAGGTTACTTTCAGATTAAAAAGAGTAGAGAAAGCGTTAGTCTGTATCAAACCTGATGCTGCCCCTGCCTTGGGAATATTCAAAGCAGACAGTGCGAGAACGGTTTACTTTCCATTTACTTCTAGCTTACCCTGTATCTAACCCTGCGCTGTACTTGCCCTGAGCATGTTTGAGGGGGGCAGTGAAGAGGGAGCTTTCAGATTAAAAGAATGGAGAAGTCTTGTCTCTGTCTTGTGCTCCACACTCCAGGAAATGAAAAGGAACACTTCTTTTATTATTTGTAGGTACATGGTGTGGGCACTTTGGATGCGGAACAATCACAGACACTGCAGACTTCTGGTTCAGTGTTAAAAATGCCAATTGATCCATATCCTCCTTGTTTCCAGGATCAGTTGACTTCTCCATGTATCCATCCTGGTATTTCAGTTGGGCCTGTAGTCACAATTCCCAGAAACACCCTGCTGCCAGGTGTGACCTACCTGTTCACACTGACTGTCACCAAGCTGGGTAAAGAGGCTGCCCACACCACTCAAACGGTAAGTCCTTTCTGATATCTGAGCAATGTGCAGATAAGGAGACATTGAGGAGAGGAGGCTTGGTAACTTAATGTACTGTGAGACATCTTATCGCTTCAGTTCACTCTCAAACATTGATGTTTGTACAGAATACCACACTGGGGGTAGCTCAAGGCATCTCCGGTGACGGAAATGGTTTCTTCATGCCTACATTATATGCTGAATCCAAGAGAACTGCAAGTGTGTTGTGAACTAGATTCTGTTTGGACAATGGAAGCCAGGAGTCCACCGGAAATGATTAGTTGCGTTTCAATATCTTCTCAATTAAATCTTCTGAAAAGTTGTTAGCATTTTCAAGCCTCCTGTATTGTGCATGTTGGCAGAAATGAAAAGAGATCATCTGACCACTCATTTTGTTTTGTTTCAAAGCAGTGTCCTGCTCCAATAAATCCATGAGTAGCATGGCTCCTCCCTGCTAAATAGGAAATTAAAAATTCCTTTACACCTCAGTTTTCTCTTTGTCACCTCACAGAAGGAAATAAAAGTAAAATAGACCATAGCAAATGTTCAGTTGCCGATGAAGATTTGCCAGTCCTCTTGCAATGAATCAAGTTTACTGTTTTGAAGTTGAATTGCCCTCCCAGTCAATACAATCCACATTGTGAGGACTCAAGGTACGACTTAGTTTGGGACATAGCATTAACTGTTCACTAGTCAATATGCCTAGTCTCTTTGAACCATTTGACCTGGAATAATTAGCTGTGACTGCTTTGATTTAGTTCAATTTTCTAAGCTCTAGGACTTGGGCTTGTTACACTTGGTATTGAACTGACATGGATTCTGGTTTGTAATTGAGAGGTTCCAAAGTCTATATCAGTTAGAGTCAAGGAAGTGCAAACTGGTTTGTCTGTACGTACTTCCTCAAACACTTTGTCTGTGATATTTGTTCTCTGCTTCACATTTCAATGAGCAAGTACTGTGACCAACCACCCTAATACTTCTGGGTAGTTAGCTTCACAGCAGTGGTTTCAATTTGGGAAAATTGTAGGCCTTCTCTTCCCTCAGGCTCTTCCTCACTCTCCTTGAGAGGGGATCTCATAGAAACATATAAAATCCTGATGGGACTGGACAGGTTAGATGCAGGAAGAATGTTCCCAATGTTGGAGAAGTCCAGAACAAGGGGTCAGTCTAAGAATAAGACTGAGATGAGGAAGAATTTCTTCACTCAGAGAGTTGTGAACCTGTGGAATTCTCTCCCACAGGAAACTGTTGGGGCCAGTTCATTAGATTATTCAAGAGGGAGCTGGATGTGGCCCTTGTGTGGCTAAAGGGATCAAGGGGAATGGGGAGAGGGCAGGAATGGGATACTGAGATGGGATACTGAATGGTGGTACAGGCTTGAAGGGCTGAATGGCCTACTCCTGACCTATTTTCTTAATTTCTATGTTTTTATCTGCCCTCACCACTCAATGCATACATTTGCCTGTTTGACCTGTTCCTGGCTATAATATCTTGAACACTTTTAATTAGCACAGCCATTGTCTGAAGAAGGGTCTAGGCCCGAAACGCCAGCTTTCCTGCTCCTCTGATGCTGCTTAACCTGCTGCGTTCATCCAGCTCTACACCTTGTTATCTCAGATTCTCCAGCATCTGCAGCTCCTACTATCTCTGAAACATTGCTTCTTTCGCCTGCTGGATTGTTGATAAAATAATGAACCGTCTTTTCTCCCTATGCAGTATGAGCCATTAAACCTGCCTTTCAGAGGTTTGCCCCATACCAGCAGCAGCTTCAGCACCAGATCTTCTAGTCTGAATGCCTAAACTGCAGTATGTCTGTATCTTTTCACTTTCTTTGTGGTCTTTAGACGCAGCACAAGTTTTAGTGAGATGATTGAACAGGCAATTGTCATAAAAACCCAGTTAATGTCTTTTAGGGAAGGAAAGCTCCCATCCTTACCTGGTTTGGCCTACATGTGACTCCATGCCCACAGCAATATGGTTGACTTTTAACTGCCCTCTGAAATGATCCAAGAAGCCAGTCAGTTCAAGGACAATAAATGCTGGTTCAGCCAGTGAAACCTATATCCCATGACTGAATAATAAAAAAGATTGTAACTTTGAAGCCACTCCCACAAAAAGAAACAATAAAAATAAGCAGAGATGATGTACTAAATAGGCCAAAAGGGAAAAAGCAGCCTTTGTGATCAATGGTCTGAAAAACAAAAGCTAGAATTTGATGAATTCTAACAGTCCACTAGGTGTCATGTTGACAAAATCAAATTGCTGAAAGCTGTAGGTCAATGGGACATCTTCCAAAATGAGGTTTGATTTGGATGGGTATCAATCTGGTTCCAAGTCCTTGGAGAGTGAACACAATTCAGCCGTTTAGGATTTAAAAATCGGTTCAGATACTAAGATGTGGAAACCTGATGTGGGTTCTGAAACTTGCTTTTACTGTGAAATTTGGAGGGTTTTTTTCCTTTCTAACTCCCTAGGGGTTTTTAACAGGATGAGAGAGGATTTGATAGGCAACCACCAGTGCAAGACCCCATAGTTTTATCCAAGTAGGTTTTCCAGCAGTTAAAAACCCTATGTCATTATCTCCCTAAATCTGTTGTGTTTTTGGGGAGAGTGTTACACAACCTTCAGTGTGAGGAAGGTTTTGTTCCGAATTGGTTTAACTCAAATTTAAGAGTGTCTCTTTGTTCATGATTCTGTCACCAGAGCCAATAGCTTCCCTGTTTCCATCCAAAGAGATATTTCTCCAATTTTAAATGTTTTAAAAAAATAAATCCTACCAGCTCTTCAGACTTGGTGCTTAAGGTGAACGTGGTGGGAACTAAAGAAGGGACGGAGAGGATGGGCAATCTGTGGGGACGTAGAGAGCATTTCCTGTTCTCTCTAGGCCCAGCCTGGAATTGTCAGATTTGTGTTGTAGATTAAATTGAAAATGGTGATGTTAGTGATCCCTGACTCTCACCCATGTCTGAGATGTTTAAAAGTAACTATTGTTTTGAGCCACAGGTTCTGGTGCGAGCTGGGGAGATTCCTTGTGTAATGCTGGAATGTATCTCCTGCCATGTCCTCTGGAGCTATGGAGTGAGCAGGAGCACGCATGTCACATTGGCTGGAAGATGTCAGAATTGCAGCAACAAGTCCAGCGTAAGTGCCCTCCTAGTAATGTAGCATAGACCCCTCTGTGTTTAGTGCCTGTCTCTGCCTCCACCACTTCAGTCTCATTCCAGGTCATGATATTTTGTAGATGAGTACAGGCAGTCCCTCAGTGAAGGATGGTAATTCAGGCTGACTTCATGCTGTCTTCTTAACAGGATATTTAAACACGAATTTCACGGTACAAGATGAGACTGCACTGTGAATATCTCCTTACTGTTCTGGTCAATACTAACCTTAAGCTAACATTACCCAATTTTATCTCATTGTTTGCAGGACTGGACACAAATTGGCCATCACATTTTCTATACTCATGACTATTATTTCATTGGTTTTAAAGCGCTTTGCGATACCCTGACTGTGGTGACCCCAGCTATCTGTGTTCACTGGCTTGTGGGATGTGGCTCATCACTGACTTTCTCCATCTCTTCGTTAATCCGTCCATGTAATACCGTCACGGTGAAGTGGGGGGGTGGGGGCGCTACTTATCACATTCCTCCAGCTGGAAACCTTTTCAGCCCCACTTACAACAGTGAGGTTGTGAAAAACACTTGGATAAACACAAGTCATTTATTGTTTTCTTCTGTTTTTTTGCCAAGTACAGTGACTCTTCATCAGAACTGCCAGAGTTATCCAGTCCCCCTCCACTGACACCCTCATCCGCTTAGCCGAACTCGTCCTCACACTCAACAACTTCTCTTTCAATTCCTCCCACTTCCTACAGACAAAGGGGGTAGCCATGGGTACCCGCATGGGCCCAAGCTACGCCTGCCTCTTTGTAGGTTACGTGGAACAATCCCTCTTCCGTACCTACACCGGCCCTAAACCCCACCTCTTCCTCCGTTACATTGATGACTGTATCGGCGCCGCCTCGTGCTCCCACGAGGAGCTCGAACAGTTCATACACTTCACTAACACCTTCCACCCCAACCTTAAGACCTTTTTCTGATGAAGGGTCTAGGCCCGAAACGTCAGCCTCTCTGCCCCTATGATGCTGCTTGGCCTGCTGTGTTCATCCAGCCCTGCACCTTGTTGTCTCGGATTCTCCAGCATCTGCAGTTCCTACTATCTCTGCCAGAGTTATCTACTGAGTTTCTCCAGCAATTTCTGTTTTTGTTTCTGATCATCAGCATTTACAGTTCTTTGTTTTATTTTCGAAGTTTTGTAATTAATCTGTTCAGAGATGTTATGACACACTTCACATACAGCAGTTGGGGCATGAACCCATGCCTCCTGGCTCAGAACAAAAACAGAAGTTGCTGGAAAAGCTCAGCAGGTCTGGCAGCATCTGTGAAGAAACAATCAGAGTTAACGTTTTGGTCATGGAGACACTACAACAACACCCCAAGAATCCTCTTGGTGTCCATTTTATTTTCTAATCAACCTACTCAGATATTGTATTGTAATTTGCTGGAACCGTTGGGATTTGAACATGGGGCTCTGGCTCAGTGTTAGGGGTCTTACCACTGTGCCACAAAAATCCTTCGGTGCCTGATCTATTATATTCTTTAGAAGACGTTAAAGATGAGGAGATTCTGTACACCTCGTGATACTGATCTGGCAGAGTAAATGTTCTTCATCTTGTTTGATGGGCAACTTGTTTATTTACATTTCTTGTTCTTCATTTTGTTTGTAGTATAAGTGGATAGTTCAAAGTTCAGATGCCTACCCTTTGATTTTGGACAATAAAACCACCTCGACAGGGAACTCCAATTCTAACCTGGTTGTTCGACAGGGTGTCCTCCAAGATGGGATCAACTACACCTTCACCTTGAGCATTACTGATCCAGAAAAGGAAACCGCAGGGTTCTCCAGCATCACTCTGAGTCCTAACTACCCACCAAGCGGAGGCGAGTGCACCATCCAGCCAGACCAAACGTTCTACCTTTTGGAGACTCTGCTAAGCTTTAACTGCACAGGTAATCAAATGAAAATACTCACTTTTTTCCTCCCTCCATCCCTCCAGATTGCTCAGTTGGCTGGATTGCTTGTTTGCGATGCAAAGTAACGCCAACAATTTAAGTTCAGTTTCTGCACTGGCTGAGATTGTCACGAAGGACTCTCCTTCTCACCCTCTCCCCTCGCCTGAGGCCTGATGAGCCTCAGGGTAATCCACCGCCAGTTGTCTTTCTGCAATGAGAGAGCACTGGTATGGTCCTCTGGGACTATGGTGACATTATCTTCTAGATTTCTGCTTTTCTTAAACAAGTACAGAGAATTTTGGAGAAACTCAGCAAGTCTGGCAGCATGTATGCAGAGAAAACAGAGTTAATGCTTCAAGTCCAGAGACCCTTCAGAATTCATTTCCAGTTGATTCTTTTTTGTTACTTGATGAGGCGTGTTATTGCTGGCCCTGCCCATCCCAGGAGGGGGTGATACCAGCCAACCTTGTGATCTCTGCAGGTTAGTGACACTCCGTGTCAGGTGGTGTGCAACAGTGGCCAATTTGTGCCTAGACCGAAAGAAATGTTTCCCCTTACTGGAGGGATCAGTGGTCCTTGTCTGCACTTAAGAGATTCAACTCACCCTACTCTTTCTCCAACTCAAAGTGATGTTTCTGCTGGAAGAGAGATGTCTGGTAAAACTAACTCAGCATTCCTCATGTCATTTGCAGGCTGGTGGGATGAGGATGGTGGCCTGGATCAGCTGGTTTACTCACTGATGGCGATCACCTGCCCTTATGATTCCTCCAGTTGTGATAGGTTTCTGTTGTACTGGGGCATCAAGCCCTCCTCCAGTGTGTTGCTGCCTGCAGCTACCAGTGGCAGAGCCTCCACTGTCCGCGTCTTGGTTCAGGTAGAGGATCTGCTTGGTGCTAGAACCTTAGCTATCAACAAGTAAGTTTGATACCACATGTAACAGGTAACTGTCAACATTAACAGAGGTGGCAGGACTGACGTGTAAAGAAAGTCTGGATCGATTGGGCTTGTGCTCTTTGGAATTTAGAAGAATGAGTGGGGATCTCATAGAAACATATAAAAATCCTGATGGGACTGGACAGGCTAGATGCAGGAAAAATATTCCTGATGTTGGGGAAGTCCGGAACTAGGGGCCACAGTCTAAGAATAAGAGGTAAGCCATTCCGGACTGAGACAAGGAAGAATTTCTTCACAGAATTGTGAACCTGTGGAATTCTTTACCACAAAAAACTGTGGGGCCAGCTCATTAAATATTTTCAAGAGGGAGCTGGACGTGGCCCTTGTGACTAAAGGGATCAAGGGGTCTGCAGAGAAAGTGGGAGTGGGATACATTATCATCCATGATCATATTGAATGGTAGTGCAGGCTCGAAGGGCTGAATGGCCTACTCCTGCAGCCATTTTCTATGTTTCTACGTTAAGTGTGGACATGCTCCCGACAGTGTTGCCTGCTGTGACCCGAACTTCTATGAGCATATTAAGATCAACATTATTATATCTGTGCTCACCTGCAAGCCCCAACTGTCAGTCTTTATTTCCCTCTAAATTGGCTGAATATCCATCTTTTTATTTTGCAGGACAGCCCAGCATCAAACCTCTTTTAACCAGATCACGAATCTGTAAACAATAGCTTTCCTTCAGCTTTTTTCTCCTGAATAGACTGGTTCCTCACCATGTAACACTTCCACCATCAATTTCTACCCTGCAGTGCCTGACCCACACAGTGAAGCAAATAAATTCTCAGCAAGCTATATGGCCATGAGGGTCATCACAGCTGAGCATAAATCCCAACTTCACTCCCATCTCCAACTCGTGGCATGCACTATTGATGAATAAATGTGCTGACTTTTTCTCTTTTAATTCTCCTTAAGCCAGATTTTGAGTGTCCCATTCTCATTTGGTGTCAGTAAACAACCTCATGATAGACCAGTAGTCATTCTTTACATCTTGGATGGGTTATTGGGCAATGTTGGAAGGTGTTAAGAGTGAATTACATGGTGTGGATTTGGATGCATGTGGAAGGCAGGTAGGCTAGTGGATTGATTCGCTAAAGGGAAATCAATGAACGAACACAAAGTAGTAACTGCATTTGAATCCCAATGATGCAGAATCACAACATCAGACATGACATTTGCTGATATTAAAATATCTTTTCTGACCAACTATAGGTACAAGTGGGTTGGAAATATGCTAATATGACACCGTTGTTCAATAAAGGAGATTGGCAAAAAATGGTCAAACTAACCAAACAGTAGTTTCCCAATGTAGTGGGGAGGTTGCTGGAGTCAATCTTAGAGGAGGAGAAAACTGAACATTTGGAAAATCAAAGCTTAATTTGTTAGTATCAGCACGGTTTCATGAAGGGCAAGGTATGCTTGACAACCTTGCTAGAATTCCTTGAGGATGTAACTAGCAAGGTGGATTATGGGGATCCAGTGGATGTGGCACACCTAGACTTCCAAAAGGTATTTGACAAGGTGCCACATAAAACACTGATCTAGAAGGTGAGATACAAGGGGGATGAGGGTAGAATATTGGCTTGGATGGATGATTGGCTGACTGACAGAAAGCAGAGGGTTGGGATAAATGGGTTCTTCTCTGGATTGTGAACTGTAACTAATGGGGTTGGGAACCCTGCAGCCCAAGGGTATCAATGTGGACTTCACAAGCTTCAAAATCTCCCCTCCCCCGACCGCATCCCAAAACCAGCCCAGCTCGTCCCCGCCTCCCTAACCTGTCCTTCCTCCCACCTATCCCCTCCTCCCACCTCAAGCCCCACCCCCATCTCCTACCTACTAATCTCATCCCGCCTCCTTGACCTGTCCGTCCTCCCTGGACCGACCTATCCCCTCCCTAACTCCCGATCTACATTCACCTTTACTGGCTCCAACTCTGCCTCTTTGACCTGTCTGTCTCCTCTCCACCTATCTTCTCCTTTATCCATCTTCTATCCGCCTCCTCCTCTCTCCCTATTTATTTCAGAATCCCCTCCCCCTCCCCCATTTCTGAAGAAGGGTCTCAACCCGAAACGTCAGCTTTCCTGCTCCTCTGATGCTGCTTGGCCTGCTGTGTTCATCCAGCTTTAGACCTTGTTATCTCAGATTCTTCAGCATCAGCAGTTCCTACTATCTCTGTAACGATTTTAACCCCACTGCGAAGCCTCTTGTAAGGATGCCCACCTTAAAGAAGTTACCCTCCTCCCTCTGGAAAAACCTCAGTGTATCCCTCTCACACTGCAACCCTCTTGTAATCTCTTCGGCCCTGAAACTGCTCGACCACATCCTAAAGCAAACCAGGTACTACAGCCACATTGCCTTTCTGAGTACCTGCCTACGGAACCAGATCATCCCCAATGGACTACAGTCCACATTCAGGCCTTCCCAATTTGGCCCCAACCACGACGACCGCTACATTCAGAACATTGATATCCTACAGAAGCGTTTGTCCCTGTGACTCCTGAAATACACACGCGCTGCAATGTGCCAGCATTGCCAGATACTACAATTAAGCCTTCCCCAGCTCAGAGCCTCCCTCTCCCAGACCTGCAAAGACCTCTCCTGTTTTTTATTCTTCGTAAGATCCACAACCTGAACTCACAATTCTACTCAGCTTTATTGGACACTAAAAACCGAAAGTACTTTAAACTTACCGGTGCCTGCCACCCTACCCAGGACCTTCCCCACCATGTGCCCGCCGCTGTTGGCCATGTGGCCACCTTCGGAGCACCAACGGTTTCTACGGATGACGTCACATCCACCGCCGCCTGGTACACCACTTCCGGTACAGCCAACGCCATCGACACTGCTGCTGATGCCGCCGCCTCCGTTTCCGAGGCCGACAACACAGACATCGAGGACACCGCTGCCACCAACGTCCAAGATTTACCGGCCTACGTCGTTCCGCCCACCACCAACGTCACTCCGCCCACTGCCTCCACAGCCAGCAGCTCCAGAGGAGACAGCAACACCCAGCCCTGCTGGGTCTTCACCATTCCCCCAGACCTCCCCCTTACTGAGGACGAACAGTCAGTCCTCAGTAAAGGGCTCACCTTTGTCCCCCTCCAGCCACACATCAACAAATACCGGTCACGCTTGGACATAGAGCAGTTTTTCCGCCGCCTCCGCCTCTGCACTTACTTCTTTAACTGTGAGCCTAACCCTCCCTCTACTGACCCCTTCTCCCGCCTCCAACACACCCCCTCCTCCTGGACACCACCCCAAGGCTTCCTACCTTCCCTCGACCTCTTCATCTCTAACTGCCGTCGAGACATCGATCGCCTCAACCTCTCCACCCCTCTCACCCACTCCAACCTCTCCCCCACAGAACGTGCAGCCCTCTGCTCCTTCCGCTCCAATCCCAACCTCACTATAAAACCCATGGACAAGGGAGGCGCAGTTGTAGTATGCTGTAGTATGCTGACCTCTACATCGCCTAGGCCAGTCGCCAGCTCTCTGACACCTCCTACCGCCCCCTTGATCATGATCCCACCCCCGACCACCAAACCATCATCTCCCAAACCATCCACAACCTCATCACTTCTGGTGACCTCCCACCCACAGCCTCTAACCTCATCATTCCCCAACCCCGCACCGCCCGTTTCTATCTCCTTCCCAAAATCCACAAACCTGACTGCTCTGGTCGACCCATTGTCTCTGCCAGCTCCTGCCCCACTGAACTTATCTCCACCTATCTCAACTCTGTTTTCTCCCCCTTGGTCCAAGAACTCCCTACTTACGTCCGTGACACCACCCACGCCCTCCACCTCCTCCAAAACTTCAAATTCCCTGGTCCCCAACACCTCATCTTTACCATGGACGTCCAGTCCCTATACACCTGCATTCCCCATGCAGATGGCCTAAAGGCCCTCCGCTTCTTCCTGTCCCGCAGGCCCGACCAGTCCCCCTCCACTGACACCCTCATCTGCTTAGCTGAACTCGTCCTCACCCTCAACAACTTCTCTTTCAATTCCTCCCACTTCCTACAGACAAAGGGGGTGGCCATGGGTACCCACATGGGCCCAAGCTATGCCTGCCTCTTTGTAGGATACCTGGAACAATCCCTCTTCCAAAGCTACACTGGCCCTATCCCCCACCTCTTCCTCCGTTACATCGATGACTGTATCGGTGCTGCCTCGTGCTCCCATGAGGAGCTCGAACAGTTCATCCACTTCACCAACACCTTCCACCCCAACCTTAAGTTCACCTGGACCATCTCTAATACCTCTCTCACCTTCCTGGACTTCTCTGTCTCCATCTCTGGCATCCACCTGGAAACCGATATCCATTTCAAGCCTACCAATTCCCACAGCTACCTAGAATACACCTCTTCTCACCCACCTTCCTGCAAAAAGGCCATGCCCTATTCCCAATTCCTTCGCCTCCGCCGCATCTGCTCCCGAGATGAGGCATTCCACTCCCGGACATCCCAGATATCCTCGTTTTTCAAGGACCACAACTTCCCCCCACAGTGGTCGAAAATGCCCTCGACCGTGTCTCTCGAATTTTCCGCAACTCATCCCTCACACCCCCCTCCCTGCAATAACAACCAAAACAGAATCCCCCTCGTCCTCACGTACCACCCCACCAACCTCCGAATCCAACGCATCATCCTCTGACACTTCTGCCATCTGCAATCTGACCCCACTACCAAAGACATTTTTCCCTCCCCACCCTTATCTGCTTTCCTGAGGGACCACTCTCTCCGTGACTCCCTTGTCCGCTCCACACTCCCCTCCAGCCCCACCACACACGGAACTTTTCCCTGCAACCGCAGGAAGTGCTACACTTGCCCCTACACCTCCCCCGTCACCCCCATCCCAGGCCCTAAGAAGACCAGCACATCTGCTAATCTGGTATACTGTATCTGCTGTTCTCGTTGTGGCCTCCTCTACATCAGGGAAACCAAGCGGAGGCTTGGGGACTGCTTTGCGGAACACCTACGCTCGGTTCGCAACAAACAACTGCACCTCCCAGTCGCGAACCATTTCAACTCTCCCTCCCACTCCTTGGACGATATGTCCATCCTGGACCTCCTGCATTGCCACAATGATGCCATCCGAAAGCTGCAGGAGCAGTATCTCATATTTCGCTTGGGAACCCTGCAGTCCAAGGGTATTAATGTGGACTTCATAAGCTTCAAAATCTCCCCTCCCCGACCGCATTCCAAAACCAGCCCAGCTCGTGCCCACCTCCCTAACCATTCCTCCCACCTCAAGCCCCACCCCCATCTCCTACCCACTAACCTCATCCCGCCTCCTTGATCTGTCCGTCCTCCCTGGACCACCCTATCCCCTCCCTAACTCCCCACCTACATTCACCTTTACTGGCTCCAACCCCGCCTCTTTGACCTGTCTGTCTCCTCTCCACCTATCTTCTCCTTTATCCATCTTATATCCGCCTCCCCCTCTCTCCCTATTTATTTCAGAATCCCCTTCCCCTCCCCCATTTCTGAAGAAGGGTCTCGACCCGAAACGTCAGCTTTCCTGCTCCTCTGGTGCTGCTTGGCCTGCTGTGTTCATCCAGCTCTACACCTTGTTATCCTGGGATTTCGGAGAGTTCAATTCTTGGACCTCAACTATTACAACTTATATAAATTATTTGTGAGCGGGGACAGAGTGTAACATAACAAAATTCACGAATGATACTAAAATAGGTGTGAAAGCAGGCAGAAACGAGGAGATAGAGTTTACAGATGAATATTGATCGGCTAGGACAATGGGCCAGAATCTGGCAGATGGAGATTAATGTAGATAAGTGCGAGGTTGTCTATTTTGGCTGAAAAGATATAAGGGCAAATTATGATTTAAATGAAAGCAGATTCAGAGGGATCAATGCATCTTTGTGCATGAATCACAGAAAGTGGGTATAATAAGAAGGGCAAATGGAATCCGATCATTTATTTCAAAAGGACTGGATTATAAAATAATGTTGTTACAATTATTTAAGTCATTGGTGAGACCATACCTGGAATATTGTGTCCAATATTCTCCTTACTTGAGGAAGGATGGGATGGCATTGGAAGCAGTTCAGTTGATTCCGGGGATGAAAGGGCTGTCGTACAAGGAACAGTTGAATAGCTTGGGCTTGGGTTTGCACTCGCGCGAGTTCAGAAGAATGCAGGGGAATCTCATTGAAGTACATATAAAACAATAAAGGGATTGATAAGGTGGACATTGAACAGATTGTTCCATTCCCCCTGACCCCTTGTGGGACAGTCTCGAATAAGAGGTCAAAGATATAGAGTGAGAAATTCAAACTAAGAGGAGAAACTACTTCTCTCAGAGGGTTGTGAATCTGTGGAACTCACTGCCCAAGATTGCAGTGGAGGCAGAATCAATCAACAGATTCAAGAAGGAAATAGATATGTTTCTGATAAAAAGCAGGATAAAGGGCAATGGGGAGCAGACAGGAAAGTGGAGATGAGACCAGGATAAGATCAAGCATGATCATGTTAAATAATAGAGCAGGCTCAAAAGGCTGAATTGTCTAAATTGCTCCTAATACCTATGTGTTCCTATGTTTCTATGTAACCATCTCACTCTTGCCCATCTGACAGAACTCTCATGGTGTTAATGCCAGATTTCCTCCCGGAATCATACAGTGTCATTGATTGGTTGAAACACAAGAGCCAATCAGAGCTGTGGAGCCTGGTTCAACAGGGCAATCCCAGTGAGGTGATCCCATACTCTGTCACTCTCATCAGCGCCCTCAATCAGGTGAGGACTTAAAGCAGTGAGGGACATTTTACTTGCTGTATTTATATACCAGTTCAGTTCCCAAGAGCTGTAGTTTTTTTAAAATCATTATTCAGATATTTTAAAAAATGTTAACTTGTGCAAAAATATACACTATCTTAATTGATTGTACAGTGCAAGTAGTTTTCAATTAAATTTCAGATTCTGTTTCTGAAAACCACTGCTTTAAGTGAAATAACTTTGGCCATTTCTCACCAAAGAAAAATGTGCTTGACTTGGAAATATATCACTCTTCCTTCAGTGTTGCTGGGTCAAAATCCTAGAAATCTCTATTAGCATTGTAACTGCATTCCTCCAATCACAGGTCCCCATTCTCCTTCCATTGCTGCTCCTCCAATCACAGGTTCCCTCTCTCACGGTCTTGCTGCTCCTCAAGCGACAGACTCTATGATTGGAGGAACAGCTTCTCACACATTCTTTCCTAAATATGGGAGGGAAGGAAGGTCTTTTCTCTCACTTGTCACCCAGGGATGGAGTTACACAGCTCTCGAGCGCAACTTCTCCAGCTGCTCCCAAAGGTTTTGAACCCTGTGATTAAACCTCTCAGCCTTCTCTTCTCCAAGGAAGACAGTCCAAATCTCATCAATCTATCCACATATCTGAAGTTCTTCAACCATGGAATCATTCTCGTGAATCTTCTGCACCCTCTATAAAGCCTCACATCTTTCCTAAACTGCAGTGCCCAGAAACAGTCCCTATTAATAAAACTGAGCATATTGTATCCTTTATTAGATAACAAGGTGTAGAGCTGGATGAACACAGCAGGCCAAGCAGCATCAGAGGAGCAGGAAAGCTAACGTTTTGGGTCTGGAACCTTCTTCAGAAACTTCAGATCCTTTTCTGAAGAAGGATCCAGAC